>NC_090986.1:0-70000 GCF_041146395.1 Eulemur rufifrons
AAAGCCTGCAATCCTCCCATGCCATGCGTGAAAGGAGGCTCTACCACTGTGTCCTGCATGAAACCCACCGGCCCATACCCAGAGTATGATAGAGTGGGTTCCCGGGTACAATCCCAGCCCCCTAAGCTCCCCCCGCCCGCCTAATGCAGACAGGGCCCGTGCGCTAAGCATAAACAATACCTTTAACAGATAACCCTAACCCTGAACATAACACCCAACCCTGTTCCTATTTCTCCCCTTAACACGTAAACGTCACCGTGCGCCTAACTTAGCCTCTTATCCTAACGTTAATGCATAACCCATTTCCTGAGAACAACCCCATCCCATAATTCTAACCCTATCTCCTAGTCATCACTGTGACACGTAATCCCTAACCCTAATTCTAAACCGCTCACCATAACCGTAACCCTACCTACAACCCTAACACTGACAGTAACGCTTACTTCTAACCCCAATGCTATGCCTAAAAAAACCCCAACCCTTGACCCTAACCCTTCACCCTAACCCCCAAGCCTTACCCTAACCCTTAACCCTAATCCTAATCCTAACCATTAAACCTAACCCTAGCTCTTAAAGCTAACCCTAAACCTTACCCTCATGACTAGACCTAACCCTGACACTAACCTAACACCTAACCCTAACCAGAACCCCTAAAGCTAACCTTGAACCCTATCCCTAACCCTAGCAGTAAACTTTAACCCTAAACCTAAGCCCAACCCGTAACCCTAATCCTATCCTTTTACCCTAAAACTAACCCCTAAACCTAACCCCTATACCTCACCCTAACTCTAACCCTATCGTAATTCTAACCATACCCCTTCATAAAACACTAACTCCTAACCGCTAACCCTAACACTAACCAAAAACCCTAATCACTAATCCCTAACCCTAACGCTTAACCTTTACACTAACCGTTAACCTTAACCCTAAATCTTAACACTGACCCTAACCTTAACCTTTAACTCTAAGCCTAACCCTTAACCCTACAGTAAGGAAGACCCTTAATGCTAATGGGATCCCTTATCCCTAACCCTAACACTACAGCTAAAAATAACCCTAACCTTTGATCCTGAAACCTAACCCCTAACACTTACTTTAACCCCAAACCCTAACCCTAATCCTAAGCATTAAACCTAACCCTATCTCTTAACCCTAACGCTAGCCGTTACCCTAATGCCTAGATCTAACCCTAAATCTAACCTACCGCCTAATCCTAACCTAAAGCCCTAATGCTAACTCTAACCCTGAACCCTAAACCTACCCGTAACCCTTAACACTAACCCTATCCATGAACCTTAACCCTGACCCTAACCATTACCCGCAACAAGCATTTAACCCTAACCCTAACCCTAATCCTTAATGCTAACCCTAACACTAAGCCCTAACCCTAAGCCCAACACTTAACCCTAATCCTATCCCTTAATCCTAACCCTAACCCTAATGCTAACCCCTAAACGTAACCCTAACCGTGACCAGTAAACCTAACCCTAACCTCTAACACAAACCATAGCACATAACTCTAACCCTAAAACTAACAATAACCCTAAACCTAACCCTAAACCCTAACTCTTAACCTTAAACCTAAGCGTTAACTCTCTCGCTAACCATTAATCCTAATCCTAATCCTAATCTTCAACCCTAAACCTAACACTTAACCCTAACCCTGTACCAAACCCTAAACCCTCATCTTAACCCTAACCTTAAACCTGAACCCTAAACCAGAGTGTAACCGTTAAAACTAAGAGTAACCTTTAACCCTAACCCTAATCCCTAACCCTAAGCCCTCACCCTAACACTAAACTTCATCCTTAACCCTAACCATAATCCTAACCCTAAATCTAATTCTCAGACTTCTTGCTTTCTTAGAGTTTAAAAAGCCTGCAATCCTCCCATGCCATGCGTGAAAGGAGGCTCTACCACTGTGTCCTGCACGAAACCCACGGGCCCATACCCAGAGTATGATAGAGTGGGTTCCCGGGTACAATCCCAGCCCCCTAAACTTCCCCCGCCCGCCTAATGCAGACAATGCCCGAGCGCTAAGCATAAACAATACCTTTAAAAGATAACCTTAACCCTGAACATAACACCCAACCCTGTTCTATTTCTCCCCTTAACACGTAAACCTCACCGTGCGCCTAACCTTAACCTCTTATCCTAACGTTAATGCATAACCCATTCCCTGAGAACAACCCCTGTCCCATAATTCTAACCCTATCTCCTAGTCATCACTGTAACACCTAATCCCTAACCCTAATTCTAAACCGCTAACCCTAACCATAACCCTACCTACAACCCTAACACTGACACTAACCCTTACTTCTAACTCCAACGCTATGCCTAACAAAAACCCCAACCCTTGACCCTAACCCTTCACCCTAACCCCTAAGCCTTACCCTAACCCTTAACCCTAATCCTAATCCTAACCATTAAACCTAACCCTAGCTCTTAAAGCTAACCCTAAACCTTACCCTCACGACTAGACCTAACCCTGACACTAACCTAACACCTAACCCTAGCCAGAACCCCTAAAGCTAACCCTGAACCCTATCCCTAACCCTAGCAGTAAACTTTAACCCTAAACCTAAGCCCAATCCGTAACCCTAATCCTATCCTTTTACCCTAAAACTAACCCCTAAACCTAACCCCTATACCTCACCCTAACTCTAACCCCAATCCTAATTCTAACCATACCCCTTCATAAAACACTAACTCCTAACCGCTAACCCTAACACTAACCAAAAACCCTAATCACTAGTCCCTAACCCTAACGCTTAACCTTTACCCTAACCGTTCACCCTCACCCTAAATCTTAACACTGACCCTAACCTTAACCTTTAACTCTAAGCCTAACCCTTAACCCTACAGTAAGGAAGACCCTTAATGCTAATGGGATCCCTTATCCCTAACCCTAACACTACAGCTAAAAATAACCCTAACCTTTGATCCTGAAACCTAACCCCTAACACTTACTTTAACCCCAAACCCTAACCCTAATCCTAAGCATTAAACCTAACCCTATCTCTTAACCCTAACGCTAGCCCTTACCCTAACGCCTAGATCTAACCCTAAATCTAACCTACCGCCTAATCCTAACCTAAAGCCCTAATGCTAACTCTAACCCTGAACCCTAAACCTACCCGTAACCCTTAACACTAACCCTATCCCTAACCCCCTTACCCTAGCTCTCTTAACCCTCACCCTAACCCTCAACCATGACCCTAACCTTAAACCTTAATCCTAACCATGCGTGAGATGAGCCTCTGCCTTTGTCGTGCGTTACAGTTGAAGCCCAACACCCAGGGTACGATGAAGTGGGGACACAGCCTTGCTCCACACCCACAGTGCCCCGTACGTTAGACAGGGCCCGTGCCCTAACACACACCGTTAAACGTAAGCCCTAACCGTATCACTAAACCAAACCCTTCGTAAGCCCTGAATCTAACTCCTAACAGTAACCCTAATCCCTGACCCTTACTCTTGCCTCTCACCCTAAACCTAAACCCAACCACTAAACATAATCCTAATCTCTAACCCTAACAGTAATCCTAACCCTAATTCTAACCTAAAAACCTAACCCCTAAACCTAATCCTAGTCCCTAACCCCTAACCTTACCCTAAACCGAATTCCAATTCTCAGACTTTTTCAATTCAAAAACTTAAAAAAGCCTACAATCCACCAATGCCGTGTCTGAGATGAGCGTCCGCCCCTATGTCCTGCATGACATTCAGGCGCCAATGCCCAGGGTACTATGGAGTGGGGTCCTGGGGTCTGTAGGCTTGCTAAACTCCAGTTTGGAAGAATTGCTATAGTCATATATAGGGATGCTTACATTTACTTATAGAAAGCAACTATTGGTGTGTGATTTGTAGGCTTGCCTTACTCTAGTTTGGATGAAGAAGCTGAATCATATATAGGAATATTAGCTTTGAGTTAGAGGAAGCATCTATGGGGGGTGCTTTTTTGGCTTGTTAAACTCTGGTTTGGAAGAAGTTTGAGAGTCTTATGTAGGAACGATATCATTCATTCAGAGAAAGCAATTATAGGGAGTTGGTTTGTAGGCTTGCTAAGCTCTAGTTTGGAGGAAGGCGAGAGTCATATATAGGAACGCTTACGTTCACATAAAGCGTCTACGGGGGGACGGTTTCTAGGCTTCCTAAACTCTAGCTTGGAAAAAGAGGACAGTTATGTATAGGAACTCTCGGCGGGGGATTTGTAGCATTGCTAAAATCTTAGATTGGAAAAGTTGCGAGAGTCATACATAGGAATGTTAACATTCACTCAATGAAAGCAACTATAAGGGGTGCTTTCCAGGCTGGCTACACTCTAATTTGGAAAAAGTGCGACAGTCATATATAGGAAGGCTTACATTCACTCAGACAAAGCAATTATGTGTAGGTGTATAGTAGGCATGCTTACTCTAGTTTGGAAAATTTCGAGAGCCATGTATAGGAAAGCTTACAGTAACTTAGAGAAAGCAACGAACAGGGGTGGAGTGTAGGCTTGCTAAACTCTAGTTTGGAGGAAGTGCCATAGTCATATATAGGAACGCTTAAATTCGTTCAGAGAAAACAGCTGTCGGGGATTGGTTTGTAGACTTATTCAACTCTAGTTTGGAAGAAGTGCGAGAGACATATATAGGAATGTTTACGTTGACTCAAAGAAAGCAACTATGGGGGAGTGTTATTTTGGCATGCCAGATGCTAGTTAGGAAGAAGTACAAGACTCATATATAGGAACGCTTACATTCACACAGCGAGAGCAACTACGGAATAGTGTCAGGTAGACATGTTAAAGTCTAGCTTGGGAGAAGTTCCAGAGTCCTATATAGGAAAGGTAACAGCCACTTTGAAAAAGGAAGTCTTGGCGGGTGGTTTGTAGGCCCTGTTTTGGTTGAAGTGTGAGAGTCATATATGAGAACGCTTACATTCAATCAGAGAAAGCAATGATGGGGTTGTTTGTAGGCTTACTAAACTGCAGTTTGGAAGAAGCACGAGAATCACATATAGGAGCACATACATTTTGACGCACTGAAAGTAACTATGGGGTGGTGTTTTATAGGCATGCTAAACTCTAGTTTGGACGAAGTTTGAGAATCACATATAAGAAAGCTTAGAGTCACTTAGAGAAAGCAAATCTCTGGGTGTGGAATGTAGGCCTGCTAAACTCTATTTTGGTTTAAGAGTGAGAGTCATATATGGGAAAGCTTACATTCCCTCAGAGAAAGCAACGACGGCGTGGTGGTTTGTAGGCATACTAAACTCTAGTTTGGAAGAAGTAGGAGAATGATATATGGGAACGCTTACATTCACGTAGAGAAAGCAATTATAGGGTGGCGTTTTTGTAGCCATGCTAATCTCTAGTTTGGAAGAAGTTAAGGAGTAATATGTAGGAATGGGTACAGTCATAGAAACCAACTCTCGGGGGATGTTTTGTACACCTGCAAAACTCCAGTTTGGAAGAAGGGGGAGAGTCATATTGGGGACCGCGTGCATTCACTCAGAGAAATCAACGATGGGATTGTGATTTGTAGGCATAGTCAACTCTAGTTTGGAAGAAGTACGAGAATCGTATATAGGAACGCTTACCTTCACGCAGAGAAAGCAACTATGGAGTGATGTTTGTATGCCTACTAAAATATAGTTTGGAGGAAGTTCAAGAGCCATATCTGGGAAGCTTACAGTCACTTAGAGAAAGCAACTCTCGGGGGTGTTTCGTAGGCCTGCTAAACTCCATTTCAATGAAGTGTTAGAATAATATCTGGGAACTCAGTGAAAGCAACGTTGTGGTTGTGGTTCCTAGGCATACTAACCTGTAATTTGGAAGAAGCAAGAGAATCACATGTAGAACCGCTTACATTCCGGCACCGAATGCAACTATGGGGTGGTGTTTTGTAGGCTTGCAAAACTCTAGTTTGGACGAAGTTTGAGTCATATATAGGAAAGTTTACAGTCACGTAGAGAAAGCAACTCTGGGTGTGGAATGTAGACTTATTTTGGTTGAAATAGAGTTATTTTGGTTGAAGTGTGAGAGTCATATATGGGAACGCTTACATTCACTCAGAGCAAACAACGTTTGGGTGGTGGTTTGTAGGGCATACTAAACTGTAGTTTGGAAGAAGTACGAGAGTCCTATATAGGAACACTTACATTCACGCAGAGAAAGCACTTATGGCGTCAGGTTTTGTAGGCATGCTAAACTGCAGTTTGGAAGAAGTTGGAGAACTTTATACAGGAAAGATTACCGTCACCTAGGGAAAGCAACTCTCGGGAGATTTTTTTGTACACATGCTAAACTCTAATTTGGATGAGGTGTGAGAGTCAAACATGGGACCGCTTACATTCCCTCAGAGAAACAACACTGGGGTGGTTTTTGTAGGCATACTAAATAGTTTGGAAGAAGTTCGAGAATATTTGGGAAGGCTTACATTCACACAGAGAAAGCAACTACGGGGTGGTGTTTTGTAAGCATGCTATAGTTTGGAAGAAGTTCTAAACCTGAACAGTCACTTAGAGAAAGCAACTCTTGGTGGGTGATTTTTAGGTCTGCTAAATTGTATTTTGAAAGAAGTACCAGAGTCATATATACTAATGCTTACATTCATGCAAAGAAAAAACCATGGGGTGATGTTTTGTGGGCATGTTAACCTGTAGTTTGGAAGAAGTTGGAGAGTCTTATTTAGGAAAGCTTACAGTCACCTAGAGAAAGCAACTCTCGGGAGAGCCTTTCTTGGCCTGCTAAACTCTACTTTGCATCAATTGTGAGAGTCAAACATGGGAATGCTTTCATTCATTCAGAGAACGCAACGTTTGGGTGGTGGTTTGTAGGCATTCTAAACTGTATTTTGGAGGAAGTACGAGAGTCATATATATGAACGCTTACATTCAGGCAGAGAAAGCAACTCTGGGGTCGTATTTTGTTGGCATGCTAAACTGTAGTTTGGAAGAAGTTCGAGAGCCTTATATAGGAAAGATTACAGTGACACAGAGAAAACAAATCTCGGAAGTTTATTGGTAGGCCTGCTAAACTCTAATTTGGATGAAATGTGAGAACGCTTGCATTCATTCACTCAGAGAAAGAAACATCATGATGGTTTGAAGGCATAATAACTGTAGTTGGGAAGAAGTAGGAGAGTCATATATATGAACCGTTACTTTCACGCAGAGAACGCAACTGTGGGGTGGCGATGTATGCATGTTAATCTGTCGTTTGGCGGAAGTGCGAGAGTCATATCTGGGGAAAATTACAGTCACTTAGAGAAAGGAACCATCTTGGGCTGGTTTGTAGATCTGCTAAATTCTATTTTGGAAACAGAGTGTGAGTCATATATGGGAATGCTTATGTTCACTCAGAGAAAGCAACCACGGTGTGGTGTTTTGTTGGCATGGTGTAGTTTGAAAGAAGTTGGAGATTCTTATATAGGAAAGTTTACAGTCACCTAGAGAAAGCAACTCACGGGGTGTTGTTTGTAGGCCTGCTAAACTCTAATTTACATGAAGTGAGAGAGGCATATATATGAACGCTTATATTGATGCCGAGAAAGCAACTATGGGGTGGTGTTTTGTAGGCATGCTAAAATATAATTTGGAAGAAGTTCGAAAACAGACAGTCACTTAGAGAAAGCAACTCTCGGCGGTTGATTTTTCGGTGTGCTAAATTGTATTTTGAAAGAAGTACCAGAGTCATATATACAAACGCTTACATTCATGCAGAGAAAGCAACTCTGGGGTGGTGTTTTCTAGGCATGCTAAACTCTAGTGTGGACGAAGTTTGAGAATCACATATAAGAAAGCTTAGAGTCGCTTAAAGCAAATCTCTGGGTGTGGAATGTAGGCGTGCTAAACTCTATTTTGGTTTCAGAGTGAGAGTCATATATGGGAAGGCTTACATTCCCTCAGAGAAAGCAACGATGATGTGGTGGTTTGTAGGCATACTGAACTCTAGTTTGGAAGAAGTAGGAGAATGATATATGGGAACGCTTACATTCATGCAGAGAAAGCAATTATGGGGTGGCTTTTTTGTAGCCATGCAAATCTCTATTTTGCAAGAAGTTAAAGAGTAATATATAGGAAAGCGTACCGTCATTTATAGAAACCGACTTTCGGGGGATGGTATGTAGGCCTGCAAAACTCTACTTTGGAAGAAGGGGAAGAGTCATATGGGGGACTGGGTACATTCACTCGGAGAAATCAACGATGGGGTTGTGGTTTGTAGGCATACTAAACTCTAGTTTGGAAGTAGTACGAGAATCATTTATAGGAACGCTTACATTCATGCAGAGAAAGCAACTATGGAGTGATGTTTGTATACCTACTAAACTATAGTTTGGAGGATGTTCGAGAGTCATATCTGGAAAGCTTACAGTCATTTAGAGAAAGCAACTCTCTGGGGATGGTTCGTAGGCCTGCTAAACTCTATTTTCAATGAAGTGTTAGAATCATATACAGGAACGCTTACATTCACTCAGAGAAAGCAACGTTGGGGTGGCCGTTTGTGAGCATACTAAACTCTACTTTGGAAGAGGTACGAGAGACATAAATACGAACGCTTACATTAACACAGAGAAAGCAAATACGGGGTGCTGCAGTGCAGGCATGCTAAACTATAGATTGGAAGAAGTTCGAAAGCTGACAGTCACTTAGAGAAAGCAACTCTTGGCGGGTGATTTTTAGGTCTGCTCAATTGTATTTTGAAAGACGTACCAGAGTCATATATACAAACGCTTACATTCATGCAGAGAAAGAAACTATGGGGTGATGTGTTGTTGGCATGCTAAACTGCAGTTTGGAAGGAGTTCGAGAGTGTTATATAGGATAGCTTACAGTCACCTAGAGAAAACAACACTAGGGACAGCTTTGCAAGCCTCTAAACACTAATTAGCAGCAATTGTGAGAGTCAAATATGGGAACGCTTACATTCACTCAGAGAACACAACGTTTGGGTGGTCGTTTGTAGGCATAATACCTGTAGGTCGGAAGAAGTAGGAGAGTCATATATATGAACAGTTACATTCACGCAGAGAAAGAAACTGTTGGGTGGTGTATGTACGCATGTTAATCTATACTTTGGAGGAAGTTTGAGAGTCATATCTGGGGAAAATTACAGTCACATAGCTAAATCAACCATCGGGGACTGGTTTGTAGGTCTGCTAAATTCTATTTTGGAAAAAGTGATTCATATAAGGGAATGCTTATGTTCACTCAGAGAAAGCAACGATGCGGTGGTGTATTGTTGGCATGCTAAACTGTAGTTTGGAAGAAGTTCGAGAGTTTTACATAGGAAAGCTTACATTCACCTAGAGAAAGCAACTCTCAGGATGTGGTTTATAGGCCTGGTGAACTCTAATTTGGATCAAGTGTGAGAGTCATACATACGAGTTCCAAAATACCGTTTAGTATGCCTACAAACCACCAGCCTAACATTGCTTTCTCTAAGTGGATATAGGCCTTCCCTTATATGAATCTCGGACTGCTTTCAAAATGCAATTTGCCGGACCTACAAAACACCGCCCGAGAGTTGCTTTCTCTCACTATAAGCTTTCCTATATATGACTTTGGAACATAGTTTAGCATGCCAATAAAATGCCACCCCATAGTTTGCGTGCATGTAAGCGTTCCTATGCATCACGCTCGTACTTCTTCCAAAGTATAGTACACCTACCAACCACCTCCCCAACGTTGCTTTTTCTGAGTGAATGTAAGCATTCTTTTATTCTCGTACTTCCTCCAAACTCCAGTTTAGTGTGACTAAAAATCACCACCGCAACCCTGCTTTCTCTGAGTGAATGTTAGCGTTCCCGTTTATGATTCACACTTCATCCAAAATAGCATTTAGCAGAACTACAAACCGGCCCCCAAGGGTTGCTTTCTCTATGAGACTGTAAGCTTTCCTATTACTCTTAACTTCTTCGCAACTAGAGATTTGCATGCCTACAAAACACCACCCCATAGTTGCTCTCTCTGCGTGAATGTAAGCACTCATATATATGACTCTGGTACTTCTTCCAAAATACAGTTTAGTATGCTTACAAACAACCAACCAAACGTTGCGTTCTCTGAGAGAATGTTAGCGTTCCCAAGTATGACTGTTCCAAATGATGCAAAGTAGAGTTTAGCAGGCTTACAAACTATCTCTCAAAAGTTGCTTCCTCTGGGGACTGTAAGCTTTCCTATAAAAGACTTTCGAACTTCTTCGAAACTACATTTCAGCACGCCAACAAAACATCACCACATAGTTTCTTTCTCAGCATAAATATAAGCGATTTTATATATGACTCTGGTACTTCTTTCAAAATACAATTTAGCAGACCTCAAAATCAACCACCGAGAGTTGCTTTCTCCAAGTCACTGTCAGCTTTCGAACTTCTTCCAAATTATATTTTAGCAGGCCTACAAAACACCACCCTCTCTGCGTGAATGTAAGCGCTCATATATATGACTCTGCTACTTCCAAAATACCGTTTAGTATGCTTACAAACAACCACCCAAAAGTTAAGTTCTCTGAGAGAATGTTAGCGTTCCCATGTATGACAGTCACAAATGATGCAAGGTAGAGTTTAGCAGGCTTACAAACCATCTCTCGAAAGTTGCTTCCTCTAGGGGACTGTAAGCTTTCCTATAAAAGACTGTCGAACTTCTTCGAAACTACATTTCAGCACGCCAACAAAACATCACCACATAGTTTTTCTCAGCATAAATGTAACAGATTTTATATATGACTCTGGTACTTCTTTCAAAATACAATTTAGCACACCTCAAAATCAACCGCCGAGAGTTGCATTCTCTAAGTCACTGTCAGCTTTCGAACTTCTTCCAAATTATATTTTATCATGCCTACAAAACACCACCCCATAGTTGCTTTCTCTGCGTCCATATAAGCGTTCATATATATGACTCTCGTACTTCTTCCAAACTGGAGTTAGTATACCTACAAACCGGCACCCAAATTTACCTTTCTCTGAGTGAATGAAGCGTATCCATGTATGCCTCTTTCACTTCATCCAAATTAGAGTTTAGCGGCCCACAAACCACCTCCTGTGAGTTGCTTTCTCTAGGTGACTGTAAACTTTCCTATATAAGACTCTCGAAATTCTTCCAAACTACAGTTTAGCATGCCAACAATACAGCGCCCCATCGTTGATTTCTCTGAGTGAACATAAGCGTTCCCATATATGACTCTCACTCTTCTTACAAAATAGAATTTAGCAGACCTACACAACACCCGATGGTTCCAATTCTCTAGATGACTCTAATTTTTCCCACATATGACTCTCGAACTTCCTCCAAACTAGATTATGATGATTACATAGGCCACCCCACAGTTGCTTTCTCTTCGTGAATGTAACCGTTCATATATGACTCTCCTACTTCTTTTGAACTACAGCATTTATTCCTACAAACCATCACGACAACGTTCTTTCTCTGAGTGAATGCAAGCGTTCTCACACTTCATCCAAATTACAGTTTAGCAGACCTACAAACAAACTACAGAGATTTGTTTTTCTCTGTGTCACTGTAATCTTTCCTATGTAAGGCTCTCGAACTTCTTCCAAACCACAGTTTAGCATGCCAACAAAATACGACCACAGAGTTGCTTTCTCTGCGTGAATGTAAGCATTCGTATATATGACTCTACTACTTCCTCCAAAATACAGTTTAGAATGCTTACAAACCACCACCCAAACGTTGCGTTCTCTGAGTCAATGTAAGCGTTCCCATGTTTGACTCTCACAATTGATGCAAACTAGAATTTAGCATGCTTAGAAACAATCTCCCGAGAGTTGCTTTCTCTAGGTGACTGTAATCTTTCCTATGTAAGACTCGCCAACTTCTTCCAAACTACAGTTTAGCATGCCAACAAAACACCGCCCCATAGTTGATTTCTCTTCGTGATCATAAGCGTTCCCATATATGACTCTCACTCTTCTTCCAAAATAGAATTTAGCAGATCTACAAAACGGCCCCCGATGGTTGCTTTCTCTAAGTGAATGCAATTTTCCCCAGATATGACTCTCGAAATTCCTCCAAACTACAGATTAGCATGCATACATACGCCACCCAACAGTTGCTTTCTCTGCGTGAATGTAACCGTTCATATATATGACTCTCCTACTTCTTCCGAACTACAGTTATTATGCCTACAAACCACCACGCAAACGTTGTATTCTCTCCGTGAATGTAAGCGTTCCCATGTTTGACTCTCACAATTGCTGCTAGTTAGAGTTTAGCAGGCTTGCAAAGCTCTCCTGAGTGTTGCTTTCTCTAGGTGACTGTAAGCTATCCTATATAACACTCTCGAACTTCTTGCAAACTGCAGTTTAGCATCCCCACAACACATCACCCCATAGTTTCTTTCTAAACATTAATGTAAGCATTTGTATATAAGACTCTGACACGTCTTTGAAAATACAATTTAGCAGACTTAAAAAATCACCCGCCAAGAGTTGCTTTCTCTAAGTGACTGTCAGCTTTCGAACTTCTTCCAATCTATAGTTTAGCATGCCTGCACTACAGCACCCCATATTTGCTTTCTCTGTGTTAATGTAAGCGTTCGTATTTATGTCTCTCGTACCTCTTCCAAAGTAGAGTTTAGTATGCTCACAAACGGCCACTCCAACGTTGCTTTCTCTGAGTGAATGTAAGCGTTCCTGTATATGATTTTAACACTTCATTGAAAATAGAGTTTAGCAGGCCTACGAACCACCCCCCGAGAGTTTCTTTCTCTAAATGACTGTAAGCTTTCCAGATATGACTCTCGAACATCCTCCAAACTATAGTTTAGTAGGCATACACACATCACTCCATAGCTGGTTTCTCTGCGTGAATGTAACCGTTCATATATATGACATTCCTTCTTCTTCCGAACTACAATTATGGCCACAAACTATAACCCAAACCTTGCGTTCTGAGTGGATGTAAACCTTCCCATATTTGACTTTAAGAGTTGGTGAAAATTATCAGGCTTAGAAACCATCTCCCGAGAGTTGCTCTCTCTAGGTGACTGTAAGCTTTGCTATATAAGATTCTAAACTTCCTCCAAACTATAGTTTAGTAGGCATACAAACATCACTCCATAGTTGCTTTCTCTGCATGAATGTAAGCGTTTCTATATATGATTCTCGTACTTCCTCCAAACTAGAGTTTAGTATGCCTACAAAACACAACCCCATCCTCGATTTCTCTGAGTCAATGTACGTGGTCCCCAATATGACTCTCCCACTTCTTCCAAAGTAGAGTTTTGCAGGCCTACCGTTCATCCCCCGAAAGTTGGTTTCTATAAATGAGTGTACGCTTTCCTATATAACTTCTTCCAAACTAGAGATTAGCATGGGTACAAAAAAGCCACCCCATAATTGCTTTCTCTGCATGAATGTAAGCGTTCCCAAATATCATTTTCCTAGTTCTTCCAAACTAGAGTTCAGTATGCCTACAAACCACCACACCATCGTTGCTTTCTCTGAGTGAATGTAACCGTTCATATATGACTCTCCTACTTCTTCGAACTACAGTTGTTATTCCTACAAACCACCACGACCAAGTTCTTTCTCTGAGTGAATGCAAGCGTTCTCACACTTCATCCAAATTACAGTTTAGCAGACCTACCAACAAACTACAGAGAGTTGTTTTCTCTGTGTCACTGTAATCTTTCCTATATAAGTCTCTCGAACTTCTTCCAAACCACAGTTTAGCATGCCAACAAAATACGACCACAGAGTTGCTTTCTCTGCGTGAATGTAAGCATTCGTATATATGACTCTCCTACTTCCTCCAAAATACAGTTTAGAATGCTTAAAAACCACCACCCAAACGTTGCGTTCTCTGAGTGAATGTAAGCGTTCCCATGTTTGACTCTCACAATCGCTGCTAATTAGTGTTTAGAGGCTTGCAAAGCTGTCCCGAGTGTTGCTTTCTCTAGGTGACTGTAAGCTATCCTTTATAACACTCTCGAACACCTTCCAAACTGCAGTTTAGCATCCCCACAACACATCACCCCATAGTTTCTTTCTCTGCATGAATGTAAGCGTTTGTATATGACTCTGGTACGTCTTTCAAAATACAATTTAGGAGACCTAAAAATCACCCGCCAAGAGTTGCTTTTTCTAAGTGACTGTCAACTTTCGAACTTCTAATCTATAGTTTAGCATGCCTGCACTACAGCACCCCGTATTTGCTTTCTCTGTGTTAATGTAAGCGTTCGTATTTATGTCTCTCGTACCTCTTCCAAAGTAGAGTTTAGTATGCTCACAAACGGCCACCCCAACGTTGCTTTCTCTGAGTGAATGTAAGCGTTCCTTGTATATGATTCTAACACTTCATTGAAAATAGAGTTTAGCAGGCCTACGAACCACCCCCAGAGAGTTGCTTTCTCTAAATGACTGTAAGCTTTCCAGATATGACTCTCGAACATCCTCCAAACTATCGTTTAGTAGGCATACAAACATCACTCCATAGTTGCTTTCTCTGCATGAATGTAAGCGTTCCTATATATAATTCTCGTACTTCTTCCAAACTAGAGTTTAGTATGCCTACAAACCACAACCCCATCCTTGATTTCTCTGAGTCAATGTACGTGGCCCCAATATGACTCTCCCCCTTCTTCCAAAGTAGAGTTTTGCAGGCCTACCGTCCATCCCCGGAAAGTTGGTTTCTATAAATGAGTGTAAGCTTTCCTATATAACTTCTTCCAAACTAGAGATTAGCATGGCTACAAAAAAGCCACCCCATAATTGCTTTCTCTGCATGAATGTAAGCGTTCCCTTATATCATTCTCCTACTTCTTCCAAACTAGAGTTCAGTATGCCTACAAACCACCACACCATCGTTGCTTTCTCTGAGGGAATGTAAGCCTTCCCATATATGACTCTCACTCTGAGACCAAAATAGAGTTTAGCACGCCTACATTCCACACCCAGAGATTTGCTTTAAGCGACTCTAAGCTTTCTTATATGTGATTCTCAAACTTCGTCCAAACTAGAGTTTAGCATGCCTAGAAAACACCACCCCAGAGTTGCTTTCTCTGCATGAATGTAAGCGTTTGAATATATGACACTGGTACTTCTTTCAAAATACAATTTAGCAGACCTAAAAATCCACCGCCAAAAGTTGCTTTCTCTAAGTGACTGTCTGCTTTCGAACTTCTTCCAAACTATATTTTAGCAGGCCTACAAAACACCACCCCATAGTTGCTTTCTCTGCATCAATATAAGCGTTCATATATATGACTCTCGTACTTCTTCCAAACTGGAGTTAGTATACCTACAAACCGGCACCCAAATTTACCTTTCTCTGAGTGAATGAAGCGTATCCATGTATGCCTCTTTCACTTCATCCAAATTAGAGTTTAGCGGCCCACAAACCACCTCCTGTGAGTTGCTTTCTCTAGGTGACTGTAAACTTTCCTATATAAGACTCTCGAACTTCTTCCAAACTACAGTTTAGCATGCCAACAATACAGCGCCCCATCGTTGATTTCTCTGAGTGAACATAAGCGTTCCCATATATGACTCTCACTCTTTTTCCAAAATAGAATTTAGCAGACCTACACACCAGCCCCCGATGGTTCCTTTCTCTAAGTGACTCTAATTTTCCCCAGATATGACTCTCGAACTTCCTCCAAACTACAGATTATGATGATTACATACGCCACCCCACAGTTGCTTTCTCTGCGCGAATGTAACCGTTCATATATGACTCTCCTACTTCTTCGAACTACAGTTGTTATTCCTACAAACCACCACGACAAAGTTCTTTCTCTGAGTGAATGCAAGCGTTCTCACACTTCATCCAAATTACAGTTTAGCAGACCTACCAACAAACTACAGAGAGTTGTTTTCTCTGTGTCACTGTAATCTTTCCTATATAAGGCTCTCGAACTTCTTCCAAACCACAGTTTAGCATGCCAACAAAATACGACCACAGAGTTGCTTTCTCTGCGTGAATGTAAGCATTCGTATATATGACTCTCCTACTTCCTCCAAAATACAGTTGAGAATGCTTAAAAACCACCACCCAAACGTTGCGTTCTATGAGTGAATGTAAGCGTTCCCATGTTTGACTCTCACAATCGCTGCTAATTAGTGTTTAGAGGCTTGCAAAGCTGTCCCGAGTGTTGCTTTCTCTAGGTGACTGTAAGCTATCCTATATAACACTCTCGAACACCTTCCAAACTGCAGTTTAGCATCCCCACAACACATCACCCCATAGTTTCTTTCTCTGCATGAATGTAACCATTTGTATATGACACTGGTACGTCTTTCAAAATACAATTTAGGACACCTAAAAATCACCCGCCAAGAGTTGCTTTTTCTAAGTGACTGTCAAATTTCGAACTTCTAATCTATAGTTTAGCATGCCTGCACTACAGCACCCCGTATTTGCTTTCTCTGTGTTAATGTAAGCGTTCATATTTATGTCTCTCGTACCTCTTCCAAAGTAGAGTTTAGTATGCTCAAAAACGGCCACCCCAACGTTGCTTTCTCTGAGTGAATGTAAGCGTTCCTGTATATGATTCTAACACTTCATTGAAAATAGAGTTTAGCAGGCCTACGAACCACCCCCAGAGAGTTGCTTTCTCTAAATGACTGTAAGCTTTCCAGATATGACTCTCGAACATCCTCCAAACTATCGTTTAGTAGGCATACAAACATCACTCCATAGTTGCTTTCTCTGCATGAATGTAAGCGTTCCTATATATGATTCTCGTACTACTTCCAAACTAGAGTTTAGTATGCCTACAAACCACAACCCCATCCTTGATTTCTCTGAGTCAATGTACGTGGCCCCAATATGACTCTCCCCCTTCTTCCAAAGTAGAGTTTTGCAGGCCTACCGTCCATCCCCGGAAAGTTGGTTTCTATAAATGAGTGTAAGCTTTCCTATATAACTTCTTCCAAACTAGAGATTAGCATGGCTACAAAAAAGCCACCCCATAATTGCTTTCTCTGCATCAATGTAAGTGTTCCCTTATATCATTCTCCTACTTCTTCCAAACTAGAGTTCAGTATGCCTACAAACCACCACACCATCGTTGCTTTCTCTGAGGGAATGTAAGCCTTCCCATATATGACTCTCACTCTGAGACCAAAATAGAGTTTAGCACGCCTACATTCCACACCCAGAGATTTGCTTTAAGCGACTCTAAGCTTTCTTATATGTGATTCTCAAACTTCGTCCAAACTAGAGTTTAGCATGCCTAGAGAACACCACCCCAGAGTTGCTTTCTCTGCATGAATGTAAGCGTTTGTATATATGACTCTGGTACTTCTTTCAAAATACAAATTTAGCACACCGAAAAATCAACCGCCGAGAGTTGCTTTCTCTAAGTGACTGTCTGTTTTCGAACTTCTTCCAAATTATATTTTAGCATGCCTACAAAACACCACCCCACAGTTGCTTTCTCGGCATCAATATAAGCGTTCATATATATGCTTCTCTCACTTCATCTAAATTAGAGTTTAGCAGGCCTACAAACCACACCCCTTGAGTTGCTTTCTCTAGGTGACTGTAAACTTTCCTATATAAGAATCTCCAACTTCTTTCAAACTACACCATGCCAACAAAACACCACACCGTGGTTGCTTTCTCTGAGTGAACATAAGCGTTCCCATATATGACTCACACTCTGTTTCCAAAATAGAATTTAGCAGATCTACAAACCAGCCCAAGATGGTTCCTTTCTCTAAGTGACTGTAATTATCCCCAGATATGACTCTCACACTTCCGCCAAACGACAGATTAACATGCATACATCGCCACCCCACAGTTGCGTTCTCTGCGTGAATGTAACGGTTCATATATATGACTCTCCTACTTCTTCCCAACTACAGTTATTATGCCTTCAAACCATCACGATGTTTCTTTCTCTAAGTGAATGAATGCAAGCGTTCTCACATTTCATCCAAGTTAGAGTTTAGCAGGCCTACCAATAAACTTCCGAGAGTTGTTTTCTCTGTGTCACTGTAATCTTTCCTATATAAGACTCTCGAACTTCTTCCAAACCACATTTAGCATGCCAACAAAATACGACCCCAGAGTTGCTTTCTTTGCCTGAATGTAAGCGTTCATATATATGACTCTCGTACTTCCTCCAAAATACAGTTTAGAATGCCTACAAACCACCACCCAAACGTTGCGTTCAATGAATGAATGAAAGCATTCCCATATTTGACTCTCACAATTGATGCAAAGTAGAGTTTAGCAGGCCAAGAAAGGCTCTCCCGAGAGTTGCTTTCTCTAGGTGACTGTAAGCTTTCCTAAATAAGACTCTCCAACTTCTTCCAAACTACAGGTTAACATGCCCACAAAACATCACCCCATGGTTTTTTCTTTGCATGAATGTAAGCATTAGTATATATGACTCTGGTACTTCTTTCAAAATACAATTTAGCAGACCTAAAAATCACCCACCAAGAGTTGCTTTCTCTAAGTGACTGTTCAGGTTTAGAACTTCTTCCAAACTATAGCATGCTTACAAAACACCACCCCGTAGTTGCTTTCTCTGTGTGAATGTAAGCGTTCCCAAATATCATTCTCGTACTTCTTCCAAACTATTTAGTATGCCTACAAAAACCACCCCAGTGTTGTTTCTCTGAGGGAATGTAAGCGGTCCCATGTTTGACTCTCACACTTCATCCAAATTAGAGTTTAGCATGTGTACAAAAAAAAATCTCCCGAGAGTTGCTTTCCCTAGGTGACCTTTCCTGTATAAGGTTCTCCAACTTCTTCCAAACTGCAGTTTAGCATGCCTACAAAACCTGACGCCATAAGTGCTTTCTCTGCGTGAATGTAAGTGTTCCTATATAGGACTCTCATACTTCCTCCAAACTACAGTTTAGTATGCCCTACAAACCACCACCCAAACGTTTTCTCTGAGTGAATGTAAGCGTTCCCATATATGACTCTCACACTTCAACCAAAATAACTCTAT
Organism: Eulemur rufifrons; assembly: GCF_041146395.1. NCBI lineage: Eukaryota > Metazoa > Chordata > Mammalia > Primates > Lemuridae > Eulemur > Eulemur rufifrons. The sequence continues at coordinate 18,923 of NC_090986.1, forward strand.
TTCAACCAAAATAAGTCTACATTCCACACCCAGAGAGTTGCTTTCTCTACGTGACTGTAAACTTTCCTATATATGACTCTCAAACTTCGTCCAAACTAGAGTTTTGCAAGCCTACAAAACACCACCCCATAGTTGCATTCGGTGCCGGAATGTAAGCGGTTCTACATGTGATTCTCTTGCTTCTTCCAAATTACAGGTTAGTATGCCTAGGAACCACAACCACAACGTTGCTTTCACTGAGTTCCCATATATTATTCTAACACTTCATTGAAAATAGAGTTTAGCAGGCCTACGAAACACCCCCGAGAGTTGCTTTCTCTAAGTGACTGTAAGCTTCCCAGATATGGCTCTCGAACTTCCTCCAAACTATATTTTAGTAGGCATACAAACATCACTCCATAGTTGCTTTCTCTGCGTGAAGGTAAGCGTTCCTATATACGATTCTCGTACTTCTTCCAAACTAGAGTTGACTATGCCTACAAATCACAATCCCATCGTTGATTTCTCTGAGTGAATGCACGCGGTCCCCAATATGACTCTCCCCCTTCTTCCAAACTGGAGTTTTGCAGGTGTACAAAACATCCCCCGAGAGTTGGTTTCTATGACTGTACCCTTTCCTATATATTACTCCTTAACTTCTTCCAAACTAGAGATTAGCATGGCTACAAAAACGCCACCCCATAATTGCTTTCTCTACGTGAATGTAAGCGTTCCCATATATCATTCTCCAACTTCTTCCAAACTAGAGTTTAGTATGCCTACAAACCACCACGCCGTCGTTGCTTTCTCTGAGGGAATGTAAGCCTTCCCATATATGACTCTCACTCTTAAACCAAAATAGAGTTTAGCAGGCCTACATTCCACACCCAGAGATTTGCTTTCTCTAAGTGACTCTAAGCTTTCTTATATGTGATTCTCAAACTTCGTCCAAACTAGAGTTTAGCATGCCTATAAAACACCACCCCATAGTTACTTTCAGTGCGTCAAAATGTATGTGCTCCTATATGTGATTCTCGTGCTTCTTCCAAACTGCAGTATAGTAAGCCTACAAACAACCCCATCGTTGCTTTCTCTGAGTGAATGTAAGCGTTCTCATATATGACTCTCACACTTCAACCAAAACAGGGTTTTGCAGGCCTACAAACCACCCGCCAAGACTTGCTTTTTCAAAGTGGCTGTTACCTTTCCTATATAGGACTCCGGAACTTCTCCCAAGCTAGACTTTAACATGTCTAACTGACACTACTCCGTAGTTGCTCTCGGTGTGTGAATATAAGCGTTCCTATATATGAGTCTTGTACCTCTTCTTAACTAGCATCTGGCATGCCAAAATAACACTCCCCCATAGTTGCTTTCTTTGAGTCAATGTAAACATTCCTATATATGTCTCTCGCACTTCTTCCAAACTAGAGTTGAATAAGTCTACAAACCAATCCCCGACAGCTGTTTTCTCTGAACGAATTTAAGCGTTCCTATATATGACTATGACACTTCCTCCAAACTAGAGTTTAGCAAGCCTACACTCCACCCCTGTTCGTTGCTTTCTCTAAGTTACTGTAAGCTTTCCTATACATGGCTCTCGAAATTTTCCAAACTAGAGTTAGCATGCCTACTATACACCTACACATAATTGCTTTGTCTGAGTGAATATAAGCCTTCCTATATATGACTGTCGCACTTTTTCCAAATTAGAGTGTAGCCAGCCTGGAAAGCACCCCTTATAGTTGCTTTCATTGAGTGAATGTTAACATTCCTATGTATGACTCTCGCAACTTTTCCAATCTAAGATTTTAGCAATGCAACAAATCCCCCGCCAAGAGTTCCTATACATAACTGTCCTCTTTTTCCAAGCTAGAGTTTAGGAAGCCTAGAAACCGTCCCCCCGTAGACGCTTTATGTGAACGTAAGCGTTCCTATATATGACTCTCGCCTTCCTCCAAACTAGAGCTTAGCAAGCCTACAAACCAACTCCCTATAATTGCTTTCTCTGAATGAATGATATCGTTCCTACATAAGACTCTCCAACTTCTTCCAAACCAGAGTTTAACAAGCCAAAAAAGCACCCCCCATAGATGCTTCCTCTAACTCAAAGCTAATATTCCTATATATGATTCAGCTTCTTCATCCAAACTAGAGTAAGGCAAGCCTACAAGTCACACACCAATAGTTGCTTTCTATAAGTAAATGTAAGCGTCCTTATATATGACTATAGCAATTCTTCCAAACTGGAGTTTAGCAAGCCTACAGACCCCAGGACTCCACTCCATAGTACCCTGGGCATTGGCGCCTGCCTGTCATGCAGGACATAGGGGCGGACGCTCATCTCAGACACGGCATTGGTGGATTGTAGGCTTTTTTAAGTTTTTGAATTGAAGAACTCTGAGAATTGGAATTCGGTTTAGGGTAAGGTTAGGTGTTAGGGACTAGGATTAGGTTTAGGGGTTAGGGTTTTAGGTTAGAATTAAGGTTAGGATTACTGTTAGGGTTAGAGATTAGGATTATGTTTAGTGGTTGGGTTTAGGTTTAGGGTGAGAGGCAAGAGTAAGGGTCAGGGATTAGGGTTACTGTTAGGAGTTAGATTCAGGGCTTACGAAGGGTTTGGTTTAGTGATAGGGTTAGGGCTTAAGTTTAACGGTGTGTGTTAGGGCACGGGCCCCGTCTAATGTACGGGGCACTGTGGGTGTGGAGCAAGGCTGCGTCCCCACTTAATCTTACCCGGGGTGTTGGGCTTCAACTGTCACGCAGGACAAAGGCAGAGGCCCATCAAACGCATGGTTAGGGTTAAGGTTTAAGGTTAGGGTCAGGGTTGAGGGTTAAGGTGAGGGTTAACAGTTAGAGTTAGGGAAAGGGGGTTAGGGTTAGGGTTAGGGTTAAGGGTTAGGTTTATGGTTAGCATTAGAGGGTAGGGTTAGTGTAACTGTAGGTCAGTGTTGGGGTTAGATCTCTAGGCATTAGGGTAAAGGTTAGGGTTAGGGTTAAGAGTTAGGGTTAAGTTTAATGGTTAAGGATTGGGATTAGAGTTGAGGGTTAGGGTTAAGGTTATGGGTAATGACTAAGGATCAAAGGTTAGGGTTATTTTTAGGCGTAGGGTTAGGGTAAGGGGTTAGGGTTAGTGTTAGTGTTGTTGGTAGGGTTAAGGTTAGGGTTCGCGTTTCACAATTAGGGATTAGGTGTTATGGTTATAGCTAGGAGTTAGGGTTAGAATTACAATATAGGGCTTGTTCTCAGGGTGTCATGCATTAACGTTAGGATAAGGGGTTAAAGTTAGGGTTACGGTGAGCTTTACCTGTTAAGGTGAGCAGTAGGATCAGGGTTAGGTGTTATGTTCTGGGTTAGGGTTATGGGTGAGGGGTAGGGTTTATCCTTAGGGCACGGGCCCTGTATGCACTAGGAGGCGAAGTTAGGTGTCTGTGATGGTCGCTGGGAACCCACTCTATCGTACGCAGTGTATGGGCCTCTGGGTTTCATGCAGAACACTGTGGCAGAGCCGGCTTTCATGCATGGCTTAGTAGGATTGTAGGCTTTCAAAACTCTGAGAAAGCAAGAAGTCTGAGAATTAGATTTCAGGTTAGGAATACGGCACAGTTTAGGGATGAAGATTAGTGGTTAGGGTGAGGGCTTAGGGTTAGGGGTTAGGGTTAGGGTTAGGGTTGCTGGTGGGGTGAAGTTTAGGGTTGACGTTTTAGAATTAGGGATGAGCTGTTACAGTTATGACTATGGTTTAGGATTAGAATTACGGGATAGGGCTTCTTCTCAAGGTGTTATGCATTCACGTTAAGGGGCTAAGTTAGGGTTACGGGGAGGTTTATGTTTTAAGGTGAGCAATAGGATCAGGGTTAGGTGTTATGTTCAGGGTGAGGGTTATCTGTTAGGGGTAGTGTTTATACTTAGCGTACGGGCCCTGTCTGCACTGGGTGGGGGGCGGGGGTTAGGGGGATGGGATTGTCCCCGGGAACCCACTCTATCGTACGCTGGGTATGGGCTCCTGGGTTTCATGCAGGACACAGTGGCAGAGCCCCCTTTTACTCATGGCATGGGAGGATTGTAGGCTTTCTAAACTCTGAGAAAGCAAGAACTCTGAGAATTAGATTTAGGGGTAGGATTCTGGTAATGTTTAGGGATGAAGATTAGTGTCAGGGTGGGGTCTTGGGTTAGGGGTTGGGGTTAAAGGTTAGTGTTAGGTTTAACAGTTACAGTTAGGTTTACGGTTAAGTCTCAGGGTTAGGGTTAAGGTTTGGGTTTAGCGTTTGGCACAGGGGTAGGCTTCAGTGTTAGCTTCATGGTTAAAGATTAGGATTAGGGTTAGTGTGAGGGTTAAGGGTAAGGGTCAAGATTAAGGGTTCAGGTTGGGGTTAGGCTTAGGTTTCGGGTTAGGGGTTAGGGTTAGGCTTAGGGTCAAGGGTTAGGATTAGGGTTAAGTGTTGGGCTTAGGGTTGGGGTTTAGTGTCAAGTTTATCGTTAAGGATTAGGGTTAGGGTCAGGGTTAAATGTTTGGGTGCGGGTAATGGTTAGGGTCAGGGTTAAGGTTTATGGATAGGGTTAGTGTTAAGGGTTTACGGGTAGGTTTAGGGTTCAGGGTTAGAGTTAGCATGAGGGCTTAAGGTTAGGATTAGGTGGTAGGTTAGATTTAGGGTTAGATCTAGGCGTTAGAGTAAGGGTTAAGAGATAGGGTTAGGTTTAATGCTTAGGTTTAGGGTTAGGGTTTGGGGTTAAAGTAAGTGTTAGGGGTTAGGTTGAAGGATCAAAGGTTAGGGTTATTTTTAGCTGTGGTGTTAGGGTTAGGGATAAGGGATAAGGTTGGCGTGAGGGTTTTCCTTACTGTTAGGGTTAAGGGTCAGGCTTAGATTAAAGGTTAAGGTTAGGGTCAGCGTTAAGGGTTAGGGTGAGGGTTAACGGTTACGGTAAAAGTTAAGCGTTAGTGCTAGGGATTAGCGATTAGGGGTTTTGGTAAATGTTAGGGTTAGGAGTTAGTGTTTTATGAAGGGGTATGGTTAGAATTAGGTATGTGGTTAGTGTTAGGGTTAGGTTTAGGGTAAAAGGATAGGATTAGGGTTAAGGGTTGGGCTCAGGTTTAGGGTTAAAGTTTAGTGTTAGGGTTAATGTTTAGTGTTATGGTCCAGTTTAAGTGTTAGGGTGAGGGTTAACGGTTAGGATTAGGCTTAGAGGTTGGGGATATAGTGAGGGTTCAGTGTTAGGGTTAGGTTTAGGGTTCAGGGTTAAGGTTAGCTGTAGGGGTTATGGTTAGGGTTAGGTGTTAGGTTAGTGTCAGGGTTAGGTCTAGTCGTGAGGGTAAGGTTTAGGGTTAGCTTTAAGAGCTAGGGTTAGGTTTAATGGATAGGATTAGGATTAGGGTTAAGGGTTAGGGTAAGGCTTAAGGCTTAGGGTGAAGAGTTAAGGGTTTTTGTTAGGCATAGCGTTGGGGTTAGAAGTAAGGGTTACTGTCAGTGTTAGGGTTGTAGGCAGGGTTACGGTTAGAGTCAGCAGTTTAGAATTAGGGTTAGGGATTAGGTGTTACAGTGATGACTAGGAGATAGGGTTAGAATTATGGGATAGGGGTTGTTCTCAGGGAATGGGTTATGCACTAACGTTAGGATAAGAGGTTAAAATTAGGCTCACGGTGAGGTTTACGTGTTAAGGGGAGAAATAAGAACAGGGTTAGGTGTTATGTTCAGGGTGAGGGATATCTGTTACAGGTATTGTTTATGCTTAGCGCACGGGCCCTGTCTGCCTTAGGCGGGGGTGGGGGGAGGTTAGGGGGCTGGGATTGTCACCAGGATCCCACTGTATCGTACTCTGGGTATGGGCCCGTGGGTTTGATGCAGGACACAGTGGTAGAGCCTCCTTTCATGCATGGCATGGGAGGATTGCAGGCTTTCTAAACTCTAAGAAAGCAAGAAGTCTGAGAATTAGATTTAGGGTTAGGATTATGGTTAGGGTTAAGGATGAAGTTTAGTGTTAGGGTGAGGGCTTAGGGTTAGGGATTAGGGTTAGGGTTAAAGGTTATTCTTAGGTTTAACGGTTACAGTTCGGTTTAGGGTTGAGGTTTACGGTTAGGGTTAAGATGAGGGGTTAGGGTTTGGTATAGGGTTAGGGTTAGGTACAGGGTTAGGGTTAAGTGTTAGGTTTAGGGTTGAAGATTAGGATTAGGGTTAGGATTAAAGGTTAGCGTGAGAGTTAACGGTTAGGGTTAAGGTTAAGAGTTAGGGTTAGGGTTTAGGTTTAGGGTTAACGGTTAGGGTTAGTTTTAGGGTTCGAGTTATGTGTTAGGGTTTGTGTTAGAGGTTAGGGTTAGGTTTACTGTCCACGGTTAGGGTTACGTTTAGGGGTTAGCATTAGGGTTAAGGATTAGGTTTAGGGTAAGCGTTTAGAGTTAGTGTTGGGCTTTAGGCTCGGGGCTTAGGTTCAGGGTCAGGGGTTAGGGTTGGTGGTAGGGCTTAGATTTATCGGTCAGTTTAAGGGCACAGGACCTGGTTAATCTACGGTGAGAGGGGTGCGGTCGGAGTCATCATGAAAGCACAACATCATTCTCTGGGCCCTGGGACAAGACCTACATGCAGGACTCAGGCGGAGCCTCATCTCACGCATGGCATGGCTGTATTGTAGGCTTGCTTCACTCGGGAATGGAAGTAGTGTGAGAATTAGGGTTAGGATTGGGGTTAGGGGTTTCGAGTTAGGGGTTAGGTTTGGAGTCAGGGTTAGGTGCTAGGGATTAGTGGTTAGGCTTAGAGTTAGTGTTACGGGTTAGGTGTTAAGTCTGGTTTAGGGGACCAGGTTAATTTAGGTTTGGAGTTAGCGTTAGGGTTAGGCGTTAGGGTTAAGGGATAGGGTTAGGGTTAAGGGTTAGCTTTAGAGTTAGGTTTCAGGTTTAGGGTTAGGGTCAGGGTTAAGGGTTGGGGTGAGGTTTAACAGTTAGGGTTAGGGTTAGGGGTTTAGGGATAGGTTTAGGGTTAAGGGTCAGGTGTATGGTTCAGGTTTAAGGTTAGCGTTAGGGGCTTAGGGTTAGTCTTAAGTGTAGGTCAGCGTGGGGGTTAGATCTCTAGGCATTAGGGTAAAGGTCAGGGTTAGGGTTAAGAGTTAGGGTTATGTTTAATGGTTAGGATTGGGATTAGGGTTAAGGGTTAGGGCTAAGGTTAGGGGTTATGACTAAGGATCAACGGTTAGGGTTATTTTTAGGCGTAGGGTTAGCGTAAGGGGTTAGGGTTAGTGTTAGTGTTGTTGGTAGGGTTAAGGTTAGGGTTGGCGTTTCAGAATTAGGGATCAGGTGTTATGGTTATGGCTAGGAGTTAGGGTTAGATTTACGGTATAGGTCTTGTTCTCAGGGTGTCATGCATTAACGTTAAGATAAGGGGTTAAAGTTAGGGTTACGGTGAGCTTTACCTGTTAAGGTGAGCAGTAGGATCAGGGTTAGGTGTTATGTTCTGGGTTAGGGTTATGGGCGAGGGGTAGGGTTTATCCTTAGGGCACGGGCCCTGTATGCACTAGGAGGCGAAGTTAGGGGTCTGTGATGGTCGCTGGGAACCCACTCTTTCGTACGCAGTGTATGGGCCTCTGGGTTTCATGCAGGACACTGTGGCAGAGCCGGCTTTCATGCATGGCTTAGTAGGATTGTAGGCTTTCCAAACTCTGAGAAAGCAAGAAGTCTGAGAATTAGATTTCGGGTTAGGATTACGGCACGGGTTAGGGATGAAGATTAGTGGTTAGGGTGAGGGCTTAGGGTTAGGGGTTAGGGTTAGGGTTAGGGTTGCTGGTAGGGTGAAGGTTAGGGTTGACGTTTTAGAATTAGGGATGAGGTGTTACGGTTATGACTATGGTTTAGGATTAGAATTACGGGATAGGGCTTCTTCTCAAGGTGTTATGCATTCATGTTAAGTTAAGGGGCTAAGTTAGGGTTACGGGGAGGTTTATGTTTTAAGGTGAGCAATAAGATCAGGGTTAGGTGTTATGTTCAGGGTGAGGGTTATCTGTTAGGGGTAGTGTTTATACTTAGCGTACGGGCCCTGTCTGCACTGGGCGGGGGGCGGGGGTTAGGGGGATGGGATTGTCCCCGGGAACCCACTCTATCGTACGCTGGGTATGGGCTCCTGGGTTTCATGCAGGACACAGTGGCAGAGCCCCCTTTTACTCATGGCATGGGAGGATTGTAGGCTTTCTAAACTCTGAGAAAGAAAGAACTCTGAGAATTAGATTTAGGGGTAGGATTCTGGTAATGTTTAGGGATGAAGATTAGTGTCAGGGTGGGGTCTTGCGTTATGGGTTGGGGTTAAAGGTTAGTGTTAGGTTTAACAGTTACAGTTAGGTTTACGGTTAAGTCTCAGGGTTAGGGTTAAGGTTTGGGTTTAGCGTTTGGCACAGGGGTAGGCTTCAGTGTTAGCTTCATGGTTAAAGATTAGGATTAGGGTTAGTGTGAGGGTTAAGGGTAAGGGTCAAGATTAAGGGTTCAGGTTGGGGTTAGGCTTAGGTTTCGGGTTAGGGGTTAGGGTTAGGCTTAGGGTCAAGGGTTAGGATTAGGGTTAAGTGTTGGGCTTAGGGTTGGGGTTTAGTGTCAAGTTTATCGTTAAGGATTAGGGTTAGGGTCAGGGTTAAATGTTTGGGTGCGGGTAATGGTTAGGGTCAGGGTTAAGGTTTATGGATAGGGTTAGTGTTAAGGGTTTACGGGTAGGTTTAGGGTTCAGGGTTAGAGTTAGCATGAGGGCTTAAGGTTAGGATTAGGTGGTAGGTTAGATTTAGGGTTAGATCTAGGCGTTAGAGTAAGGGTTAAGAGATAGGGTTAGGTTTAATGCTTAGGTTTAGGGTTAGGGTTTGGGGTTAAAGTAAGTGTTAGGGGTTAGGTTGAAGGATCAAAGGTTAGGGTTATTTTTAGCTGTAGTGTTAGGGTTAGGGATAAGGGATAAGGTTGGCGTGAGGGTTTTCCTTACTGTTAGGGTTAAGGGTCAGGCTTAGATTAAAGGTTAAGGTTAGGGTCAGCGTTAAGGGTTAGGGTGAGGGTTAACGGTTACGGTAAAAGTTAAGCGTTAGTGCTAGGGATTAGCGATTAGGGGTTTTGGTAAATGTTAGGGTTAGGAGTTAGTGTTTTATGAAGGGGTATGGTTAGAATTAGGTATGTGGTTAGTGTTAGGGTTAGGTTTAGGGTAAAAGGATAGGATTAGGGTTAAGGGTTGGGCTCAGGTTTAGGGTTAAAGTTTAGTGTTAGGGTTAATGTTTAGTGTTATGGTCCAGTTTAAGTGTTAGGGTGAGGGTTAACGGTTAGGATTAGGCTTAGAGGTTGGGGATATAGTGAGGGTTCAGTGTTAGGGTTAGGTTTAGGGTTCAGGGTTAAGGTTAGCTGTAGGGGTTATGGTTAGGGTTAGGTGTTAGGTTAGTGTCAGGGTTAGGTCTAGTCGTGAGGGTAAGGTTTAGGGTTAGCTTTAAGAGCTAGGGTTAGGTTTAATGGATAGGATTAGGATTAGGGTTAAGGGTTAGGGTAAGGCTTAAGGCTTAGGGTGAAGAGTTAAGGGTTTTTGTTAGGCATAGCGTTGGGGTTAGAAGTAAGGGTTACTGTCAGTGTTAGGGTTGTAGGCAGGGTTACGGTTAGAGCCAGCAGTTTAGAATTAGGGTTAGGGATTAGGTGTTACAGTGATGACTAGGAGATAGGGTTAGAATTATGGGATAGGGGTTGTTCTCAGGGAATGGGTTATGCACTAACGTTAGGATAAGAGGTTAAAATTAGGCTCACGGTGAGGTTTACGTGTTAAGGGGAGAAATAAGAACAGGGTTAGGTGTTATGTTCAGGGTGAGGGATATCTGTTACAGGTATTGTTTATGCTTAGCGCACGGGCCCTGTCTGCCTTAGGCGGGGGTGGGGGGAGGTTAGGGGGCTGGGATTGTCACCAGGATCCCACTGTATCGTACTCTGGGTATGGGCCCGTGGGTTTGATGCAGGACACAGTGGTAGAGCCTCCTTTCATGCATGGCATGGGAGGATTGCAGGCTTTCTAAACTCTAAGAAAGCAAGAAGTCTGAGAATTAGATTTAGGGTTAGGATTATGGTTAGGGTTAAGGATGAAGTTTAGTGTTAGGGTGAGGGCTTAGGGTTAGGGATTAGGGTTAGGGTTAAAGGTTATTCTTAGGTTTAACGGTTACAGTTCGGTTTAGGGTTGAGGTTTACGGTTAGGGTTAAGATGAGGGGTTAGGGTTTGGTATAGGGTTAGGGTTAGGTACAGGGTTAGGGTTAAGTGTTAGGTTTAGGGTTGAAGATTAGGATTAGGGTTAGGATTAAAGGTTAGCGTGAGAGTTAACGGTTAGGGTTAAGGTTAAGAGTTAGGGTTAGGGTTTAGGTTTAGGGTTAACGGTTAGGGTTAGTTTTAGGGTTCGAGTTATGTGTTAGGGTTTGTGTTAGAGGTTAGGGTTAGGTTTACTGTCCACGGTTAGGGTTACGTTTAGGGGTTAGCATTAGGGTTAAGAATTAGGTTTAGGGTAAGCGTTTAGAGTTAGTGTTGGGCTTTAGGCTCGGGGCTTAGGTTCAGGGTCAGGGGTTAGGGTTGGTGGTAGGGCTTAGATTTATCGGTCAGTTTAAGGGCACAGGACCTGGTTAATCTACGGTGAGAGGGGTGCGGTCGGAGTCATCATGAAAGCACAACATCATTCTCTGGGCCCTGGGACAAGACCTACATGCAGGACTCAGGCGGAGCCTCATCTCACGCATGGCATGGCTGTATTGTAGGCTTGCTTCACTCGGGAATGGAAGTAGTGTGAGAATTAGGGTTAGGGTTGGGGTTAGGGGTTTCGAGTTAGGGATTAGGTTTGGAGTCAGGGTTAGGTGCTAGGGATTAGTGGTTAGGCTTAGAGTTAGTGTTATGGGTTAGGTGTTAAGTCTGGTTTAGGGGGCCAGGGTAAGGTTTAGGTTTGGAGTTAGCGTTAGGGTTAGGCGTTAGGGTTAAGGGATAGGGTTAGGGTTAAGGGTTAGCTTTAGAGTTAGGTTTCAGGTTTAGGGTTAGGGTCAGGGTTAAGGGTTAGGGTGAGGTTTAACAGTTAGGGTTAGGGTTAGGGGGTTAGGGATAGGTTTAGGGTTAAGGGTCAGGTGTATGGTTCAGGTTTAAGGTTAGCGTTAGGGGCTTAGGGTTAGTCTTAAGTGTAGGTCAGCGTGGGGGTTAGATCTCTAGGCATTAGGGTAAAGGTCAGGGTTAGGGTTAAGAGTTAGGGTTATGTTTAATGGTTAGGATTGGGATTAGGGTTAAGGGTTAGGGTTAAGGTTAGGGGTTATGACTAAGGATCAACGGTTAGGGTTATTTTTAGGCGTAGGGTTAGCGTAAGGGGTTAGGGTTAGTGTTAGTGTTGTTGGTAGGGTTAAGGTTAGGGTTGGCGTTTCAGAATTAGGGATCAGGTGTTATGGTTATGGCTAGGAGTTAGGGTTAGATTTACGGTATAGGTCTTGTTCTCAGGGTGTCATGCATTAACGTTAAGATAAGGGGTTAAAGTTAGGGTTACGGTGAGCTTTACCTGTTAAGGTGAGCAGTAGGATCAGGGTTAGGTGTTATGTTCTGGGTTAGGGTTATGGGCGAGGGGTAGGGTTTATCCTTAGGGCACGGGCCCTGTATGCACTAGGAGGCGAAGTTAGGGGTCTGTGATGGTCGCTGGGAACCCACTCTTTCGTACGCAGTGTATGGGCCTCTGGGTTTCATGCAGGACACTGTGGCAGAGCCGGCTTTCATGCATGGCTTAGTAGGATTGTAGGCTTTCCAAACTCTGAGAAAGCAAGAAGTCTGAGAATTAGATTTCGGGTTAGGATTACGGCACGGTTTAGGGATGAAGATTAGTGGTTAGGGTGAGGGCTTAGGGTTAGGGGTTAGGGTTAGGGTTAGGGTTGCTGGTAGGGTGAAGGTTAGGGTTGACGTTTTAGAATTAGGGATGAGGTGTTACGGTTATGACTATGGTTTAGGATTAGAATTACGGGATAGGGCTTCTTCTCAAGGTGTTATGCATTCACGTTAAGTTAAGGGGCTAAGTTAGGGTTACGGGGAGGTTTATGTTTTAAGGTGAGCAATAAGATCAGGGTTAGGTGTTATGTTCAGGGTGAGGGTTATCTGTTAGGGGTAGTGTTTATACTTAGCGTACGGGCCCTGTCTGCATTGGGTGGGGGGCGGGGGTTAGGGGGATGGGATTGTCCCCGGGAACCCACTCTATCGTACGCTGGGTATGGGCTCCTGGGTTTCATGCAGGACACAGTGGCAGAGCCCCCTTTTACTCATGGCATGGGAGGATTGTAGGCTTTCTAAACTCTGAGAAAGCAAGAACTCTGAGAATTAGATTTAGGGGTAGGATTCTGGTAATGTTTAGGGATGAAGATTAGTGTCAGGGTGGGGTCTTGGGTTAGGGGTTGGGGTTAAAAGTTAGTGTTAGGTTTAACAGTTACAGTTAGGTTTACGGTTAAGTCTCAGGGTTAGGGTTAAGGTCTGGGTTTAGCGTTTGGCACAGGGGTAGGCTTCAGTGTTAGCTTCATGGTTAAAGATTAGGATTAGGGTTAGTGTGAGGGTTAAGGGTAAGGGTCAAGATTAAGGGTTCAGGTTGGGGTTAGGCTTAGGTTTCGGGTTAGGGGTTAGGGTTAGGCTTAGGGTCAAGGGTTAGGATTAGGGTTAAGTGTTGGGCTTAGGGTTGGGGTTTAGTGTCAAGTTTATCGTTAAGGATTAGGGTTAGGGTCAGGGTTAAATGTTTGGGTGCGGGTAATGGTTAGGGTCAGGGTTAAGGTTTATGGATAGGGTTAGTGTTAAGGGTTTACGGGTAGGTTTAGGGTTCAGGGTTAGAGTTAGCATGAGGGCTTAAGGTTAGGATTAGGTGGTAGGTTAGATTTAGGGTTAGATCTAGGCGTTAGAGTAAGGGTTAAGAGATAGGGTTAGGTTTAATGCTTAGGTTTAGGGTTAGGGTTTGGGGTTAAAGTAAGTGTTAGGGGTTAGGTTGAAGGATCAAAGGTTAGGGTTATTTTTAGCTGTGGTGTTAGGGTTAGGGATAAGGGATAAGGTTGGCGTGAGGGTTTTCCTTACTGTTAGGGTTAAGGGTCAGGCTTAGATTAAAGGTTAAGGTTAGGGTCAGCGTTAAGGTTTAGGGTGAGGGTTAACGGTTACGGTAAAAGTTAAGCGTTAGTGCTAGGGATTAGCGATTAGGGTTTTTGGTAAATGTTAGGGTTAGGAGTTAGTGTTTTATGAAGGGGTATGGTTAGAATTAGGTATGTGGTTAGTGTTAGGGTTAGGTTTAGGGTAAAAGGATAGGATTAGGGTTAAGGGTTGGGCTCAGGTTTAGGGTTAAAGTTTAGTGTTAGGGTTAATGTTTAGTGTTATGGTCCAGTTTAAGTGTTAGGGTGAGGGTTAACGGTTAGGATTAGGCTTAGAGGTTGGGGATATAGTGAGGGTTCAGTGTTAGGGTTAGGTTTAGGGTTCAGGGTTAAGGTTAGCTGTAGGGGTTATGGTTAGGGTTAGGTGTTAGGTTAGTGTCAGGGTTAGGTCTAGTCGTGAGGGTAAGGTTTAGGGTTAGCTTTAAGAGCTAGGGTTAGGTTTAATGGATAGGATTAGGATTAGGGTTAAGGGTTAGGGTAAGGCTTAAGGCTTAGGGTGAAGAGTTAAGGGTTTTTGTTAGGCATAGCGTTGGGGTTAGAAGTAAGGGTTACTGTCAGTGTTAGGGTTGTAGGCAGGGTTACGGTTAGAGTCAGCGGTTTAGAATTAAGGTTAGGGATTAGGTGTTACAGTGATGACTAGGAGATAGGGTTAGAATTATGGGATAGGGGTTGTTCTCAGGGAATGGGTTATGCACTAACGTTAGGATAAGAGGTTAAAATTAGGCTCACGGTGAGGTTTACGTGTTAAGGGGAGAAATAGGAACAGGGTTAGGTGTTATGTTCAGGGTGAGGGATATCTGTTACAGGTATTGTTTATGCTTAGCGCACGGGCCCTGTCTGCCTTAGGCGGGGATGGGGGGAGGTTAGGGGGCTGGGATTGTCACCAGGATCCCACTGTATCGTACTCTGGGTATGGGCCCGTGGGTTTGATGCAGGACACAGTGGTAGAGCCTCCTTTCACACATGGCATGGGAGGATTGCAGGCTTTCTAAACTCTAAGAAAGCAAGAAGTCTGAGAATTAGATTTAGGGTTAGGATTCTGGTTAGGGTTAAGGATGAAGTTTAGTGTTAGGGTGAGGGCTTAGGGTTAGGGATTAGGGTTAGGGTTAATGGTTACTCTTAGGTTTAACGGTTACAGTTCGGTTTAGGGTTGAGGTTTTCGGTTAGGGTTAAGAAGAGGGGTTAGGTTTTAGTATAGGGTTAGGTTTAGGTACAGGGTTAGGGTTAAGTGTTAGGTTTAAGGTTGAAGATTAGGATTAGGGTTAGGATTAAAGGTTAGCTTGAGAGTTAATGGTTAGGGTTAAGGTTAAGAGTTAGGGTTAGGGTTTAGGTTTAGGGTTAACCGTTAGGCTTAGTTTTAGGGTTCGAGTTATGTGTTAGGGTTTGTGTTAGAGGTTAGGGTTAGGTTTACTGTCCACGGTTAGGGTTACGTTTAGGGGTTAGCATTAGGGTTAAGAATTAGGTTTAGGGTAAGCGTTTAGAGTTAGTGTTGGGCTTTAGGCTCGGGGCTTAGGTTCAGGGTCAGGGGTTAGGGTTGGTGGTAGGGCTTAGATTTATCGGTCAATTTAAGGGCACAGGACCTGGTTAATCTACGGTGAGAGGGGTGCGGTCGGAGTCACCACGAAAGCACAACATCATTCCCTGGGCCCTGGGACAAGACCTACATGCAGGACTCAGGCGGAGCCTCATCTCACACATGGCATGGCTGTATTGTAGGCTTGCTTCACTCGGGAATGGAAGTAGTGTGAGAATTAGGGTTAGGGTTGGGGTTAGGGGTTTCGAGTTAGGGGTTAGGTTTGGAGTCAGGGTTAGGTGCTAGGGATTAGTGGTTAGGCTTAGAGTTAGTGTTACGGGTTAGGTGTTAAGTCTGGTTTAGGGGGCCAGGGCAATTTAGGTTTGGAGTTAGCGTTAGGGTTAGGCGTTAGGGTTAAGGGATAGGGTTAGGGTTAAGGGTTAGCTTTAGAGTTAGGTTTCAGGTTTAGGGTTAGGGTCAGGGTTAAGGGTTGGGGTGAGGTTTAACAGTTAGGGTTAGGGTTAGGGGTTTAGGGATAGGTTTAGGGTTAAGGGTCAGGTGTATGGTTCAGGTTTAAGGTTAGCGTTAGGGGCTTAGGGTTAGTCTTAAGTGTAGGTCAGCGTGGGGGTTAGATCTCTAGGCATTAGGGTAAAGGTCAGGGTTAGGGTTAAGAGTTAGGGTTATGTTTAATGGTTAGGATTGGGATTAGGGTTAAGGGTTAGGGTTAAGGTTAGGGGTTATGACTAAGGATCAACGGTTAGGGTTATTTTTAGGCGTAGGGTTAGCGTAAGGGGTTAGGGTTAGTGTTAGTGTTGTTGGTAGGGTTAAGGTTAGGGTTGGCGTTTCAGAATTAGGGATCAGGTGTTATGGTTATGGCTAGGAGTTAGGGTTAGAATTACAGTATAGTGCTTGTTCTCAGGGTTCATGCATTAACGTTAAGATAAGGGGTTAAAGTTAGGGTTACGGTGAGCTTTACCTCTTAAGGTGAGCAGTATGATCAGAGTTAGGTGTTATGTTCTGGGTTAGGCTTATGGGTGAGGGGTAGGGTTTATGCTTAGGGCACGGGCCCTGTATGCACTAGGAGGCGAAGATAGGGGTCTGTGATGGTCGCTGGTAACCTACTCTATCGTATGCAGTGTATGGGCCTCTGGTTTCCTGCAGGACACTGTGGCTGAGCGGGCTTTCATGCATGGCTTAGTAGGATTGTAGGCTTTCAAAACTCTGAGAAAGCAAGAAGTCTGAGAATTAGATTTCGGGTTAGGATTACAGCACGGTTTAGGGATGAAGATTAGTGTTAGGGTGAGGGCTTAGGGTTAGGGGTTAGGGTTAGGGTTAGGGTTGATGGTAGGTTGAAGTTTAGGGTTGGCACTTTAGAATATGGATCAGGTGTTATGGTTATGGCTAGGGGTTAGGTTTAGAATTATGGGATAGGGCTTCTTCTTTGGGTGCTATGCATTAACGTTAAGATAAGGGGATAAATTAGGGTTATGGTTAGGTTTATGTTTTAAGGTGAGCAACACGATCAGGGTTAGGTTTTATGTTTCGAGTTAGGGTTATCTGTTAGGGATAGTGTTTTTGCTTAGCGCACGGGCCCTGTCTTCACCAGGAGGGGGGGGTTAGGGACTAGGATTGCCACTGGGAACCCGCTCTATCATGCACTAGTTATGGGCCCCCGGGTTTCTTGCAGGACACAGTGGCAGAGCCTCCCTTTACTCATGACATGGGAGAATTGTAGGCTTTCTAAACTCTGAGAAAGCAAGAAGTTTGAGAATTAGATTTAGGGGTAGGTTTATGGTAATGTTTAGGGATGAAGGTTAGTGTTAGGGTGCGTTCTTAAGGTCAGTGGTTAGGGTTAAAGGTTAGTGTTAGGTTTAACAGTTACAGTCAGGTTTATGGTTATGTTTTAGGGTTAGGGTTAAGGTTAAGGTTTAGCATTTAGTACATGTTAGGCTTAAGTTTTAGCTTGAGGGTTAAAGATTAGGATTAGGGTTAGGGTTAAGGGCTAGTGTGAGGGTTAATGGTAAGGATCAAGACTAAGGGCTAGGGTTTTTGTTAGTGTTAGGAATAAGTCTTCGTGTAGGCTTTAGGGTTAGCGTTAAGTGTTATGGTTAGGGTTAGGTTTAGGGTTCATGGTTAGTGTTATGTTTAGGGGTTAGTGTTAGGGTTAGGGCTTAGGTTTAGGGTAAGGTTTTAGAGTTCGTGTTCAGCATTACAGTCGGAGCTTATGTTTACGGTTAGGGGTTAGTGTTAGTGTTAGGGCTGAGATTTAGCTGTTAGTTTAAGGGCACAGGACCTGTTTTATCTACGGTGAGATGGGTGCTGTCGGAGTCTCCACGAAAGCACAAAATCGTTCCCTGATCCTTGGGAAAGGACCTACATGCAGGACTCAGGTGGAGCCTCATCTCACGCATAGTATAGCTGTATTGTAGGCTTGCTTCACTCTGAGAATGGAAGTAGTGTGAGAATCAGGGTTAGGGTTTGGGTTAGGGGTTTGGAGTTTAGGATTATGGTTCGAGTCAGGGTTAGGTCCTAGGGATTAGGAGTTAGGGTTAGTGTTAGGGATAGGGGTTAGTTGTTGGGTTTGGGTTAGGGTGCTAGGGTTAGGTTTAGGGTTGGGGTTAATATTAGGTTTAGCGTTTAGGGTTAAAGGATAGGATTATGGTTAAGGGTTTGGCTTAGGGTTAGGGTTAAGGGTTAGTGTTAAGGTTTTGGGTTAAGGTCAGGGTTACGTGTTAGGGTGAGGGTTAACAGTTAGAGTTATCGTTAGGGTCTTAGGGATAGGGTTAGGGTTAGAGTTAGGGGTTAGGATTAAGGGTGAAGTGTTAGGGTTATTTTTAGGCATAGTTTTAAAGTTAGGGGCTAGGGTAATGTTTGGTTTGATGGTAGGTTTAAGGTTAGGGTTAGCGGTTTAGAATTCGCATTAGGGATTAGGTGTTATGGTTATGGCTTGGAGTTAGGGTTAGAATTCAGAGATAGGAGTTGTTCTCAGGGTAAGTGTTATGCATTAACGTTATGATAAGGGGTTAAATTTAGGGTTATGGTGAGATTTACATTTTAAGATGAGCAATGGGATCAGGGTCAGGTGTTATGTTCAGGGTTATGGTTAGGGGTGAGGGGTACGGTTTATGCCTACGACTCGGGCCCTGTCTGCACTAGGCAGGGGGGAGGGGTTTGGGGTTGCGATTGTCGTCAGGAACCCACTCTAATGTATGCTGAGTATGGGCACTGGGGTTTCCGGCAGGACACAGTGGTAGAGCCTCCTTTTATTCATGGCATGGGAGGATTGTAGGCTTTCTAACGCTGAGAAAGCAAGAAGTCTGATAATTAGATTTAGGGTTAGGATTATAGTTAGGGTTAGGAATGAGGTTAGTGCTAGGGTGAGGGATTAGGGCTAGGGATTATGGGTAGAGTTAAGGTTAAATATTAGAGTTAGGTTTAACGGTTACAGTTAGGTTTAGGGTTACGTTTTAGGGTGAGGGCTATGGTTAGGGGTTAGGGTATGGTACAGGGTTAGGGTTAAGTGTTAGGTTTAGGGTTAAAGATTAGAATTCGGATTAGGGTTGACGGTTAGTGTGAGTGTTAACGGTTAGGTTTGTGTTTAAGGGTTAGGGTTAGGGTTTAGGGCTAGTGTTAATCGTTCATGTTAGATTTAGGGTTAGAGTAAAGTGTTATGGTTAGGGTTATGGGTTAGCATTAGGGTTAAAGGTTAAGGGTTAGGTTTATTTTCAGGCACAGGGTTAGGATTAGGTGTTAGGGTTAGTGTTACCGTTAAGGTTTTTTGTAGGCTTAAGGTTAGGTTTAGCAGTTTAGAATTAGGGTTAGGGATTAGGTGTTATGGTTATGGTAAGGAGTTAGGGTTAGAATTATGGCATAGGGGTTGGTCTCAGGGTCAGTTTTATGCTTAAAGTTAGGGTAAGCGGTTAAAGTTAGTGTTACGGTGAGCTTTACGGGTTAAGTTGAGCAATAGGATCAGGGTTAGGTTTTATGTTCAGGGTTAGGGTTATGGGTGAGGGGTAGAGTTTATACTTAGGGTTAGGGTTAGGGTTAGGGTTTAGGGTTAAGGATCAAGGGTTAGGGTTAGGGTTAGTGTTAGGGCTGTTGGTAGGGTTAAATTTAGGGTTAGCAGCTTACAATTAGGTATTAGGTTTTACAGTTATGAATAAGAGTTAGGGTTAGAATTATGGGATAGGGGTTGTCCTCAGGGTAAGTATTATTCATTAACGTTAGGATAAGGGGTTAGGGTTAGGGTTATGGTGAGTTTTACATGTTAAGGTGAGCAATAGGATCAGGGTCAGATGTTATGATCAGGGTTAGGGTTATGGGTTAGGGGCAGTGTTTATGCTTAGGGCACAGGCCCTGTCTTCACTAGGTGGGTGGTGTTCGGAGGCTGGGATTGCCACCAGGAACCCACTCTATCGTATGCTGGGTATGGGCCTCTGGGTTTCATGCAGGGCACAGTGGCAGAGCCTCCTTTCATGCATGGCATGGGAGGATTGTAGGCTTTCTAAACTCTGAGAAAGCAAGAAGTCTGAGAATTAGATTTAGGGTTAGGATTACGGTTAGGGTTAGGGATGAAGTTTAGTGTTAGGGAGAGGGCTTAGTGTTGGGGATTAGGGTTTGGTACAGGGTTAGGGTTAAGTGTTCGGCTTAGGGGTAAAGATTAGGATTAGTGTTAGGTTTAAGGGTTAGCTGAGGGTTAACGGTTAGGGTTAAGGTGAAGGGTTAGGGTTAGGGTTTAGGGTTAGGATTAGGGGTTCGTGTTAGGTTTAGGGTTACACTTAAGTGTTAGGGTTTAGGTTCAGGTTTAGGGTTCATGGTTAGGGTTATGTTTAGGGGTTAGGTTTGGTGTAAGGGTATAGTGTTAGTGAAGGGAGTTTGGGTCAGGGTTTCTGTTTAGGGTAGGGGTTAGTGTTAGTGTTAGGACTTAGATTTAGCGATTAGTTTAAGGTCAGAGGACCTGTTTAATCTATGGTGAGAAGGGTGTGGAATGGGTCGCTGAGACACCACAGCATTGTACCCTGGGCCTTGGGCTCAGACCTACATGCAGGAATCAGGGGGAGCCTGTTCTCATGCATGGCATGGTTGTATTGTAGGCTTGGTTAACTCTTAGAATGGAAGAAGTGTGAGAATTAGGGTTATGGTTAGGGTTAGGGATTTGGGTTTAGGAGAGAGTGTTCAAATGAGGGTTAGGGGTTAGGCATTAGGGGATAGGGTTAGTGTTAGGGTTAGGGGTTGGGGTGAGGGTTGGGTTAGGGGCTAGGTTTAGGTTTAGGGTTGGGGTTAGTGTTAGCGTTCGAGTTAGGGATTAGAGTTAGGGTTAAGGGATAGGATTAGGGTTAAGAGTTTGGCTTAGGGTTCAGGTTAAGGGTTAGGGTTATGGTTAAAGATTAGTGTTAGTTTAAACAGTTACAGTTAGGTTTAGGGTTAAATTTTAGGGTGAGGGCTTTTTAAACTCTGAGAGAGGAAGACGTCTGAGATTAAGATTTAGGGTTAGGATTATGGTTAGGATTAGGGATGACGATTAGTGTTAGGGTGAGGGCTTAGGGTTAAGGGTTAGGGTTAGAGTTAGGGTTAAGGTTAGTGTTAGTTTTAACGGTTAAAGTTAGGTTTAGGGTTAAGGTTTATTGTGAGGGTTAAGGTCAGGGGTTAGGGTTTCGTACAGGGTAAGAGTTAAGTGTTAGGTTTAGGGTTAAAGATTAGCATTATGGTTAGTGTTAAAGGTTAGTGTGAGGGTAAAAGTTTAGGGTTAAGTTTAAGGGCTAGGGTTAGGGGTTAGTGTTAGGGTTAAGGGGTCTTGTTAGGTTTAGGGTTACAGTTAAGTGTTATGGTTAGTGTTAGGGGTTACGGTTAGGCTTAGGGTTCATGGTTAGTGTAACATTTAGGGGTTAGGGCTAGGGTTAAATGATAGTGTTAGAGTTAAGGCTTAGGCTTGGGGTAAAGGTTTAGGGATAGGTTTATGGGTTAGGGTTAGTGTCAGGGTTAAATGTTAGGGTGAGAGTTAACAGTTATGGTTAGGGTTATTGGTTAGGGGTTGTGTTTATGCTTAGGGCACGTGCCTTGTCTGCACTAGGCGGAGAGGTTAGGGGGCTAGCATATTCGCTGGGAAATCACTCTATCGTATGCTGGGTATTGGCCCTTGGGTTTCATGCTGGACACAGTGGCCGGGCCTCCTTTCACACATGGCATGGGAGGATTATAGGCTTTCTAAACTCTGAGAAAGAAAAAGTCTGAGAATTAGATTTAGGGTTAGGATTATGGTTAGAATTAGGGATGAAGTTTAGTGTTAAGGTGATGCCTTAGGGTTAGGGGTTAGGTTTAGGGTCAGAGTTAAAGGTTAGTGTTAGGTTTAACAGTTACAGTTAGGTTTAGCATTAAGGTTTAGTGTTAGGGTTCAGTTTAGGGGATAGGTTTTGGTACAGGTTAAGGTTTAAGTGTTAAGTTTAGAGTTAAAGATTACAATTAGGGTTAGGTTTAAGGGTAAGTGTGAGGATTAACGGTTAGGGTTAAGCATGAGGGTTAGGGATTAGGTTTAGTGTTAAGGGTTTATGTTAGTTTAGGGTTAGAGTTAAGTGTTATGGTTAGGGTTAGGGGTTAGAGTTAGATATAGGGTGCATGGTTAGGGTTACGTTTAGGGGTTATGGTTACGGGTTAGGTTTAGGGTGAGTGTTTGGTGTTAGTGTTGGGCATTAGGATAAGGGCTTAGGTTTAGGGTTAGCGTTTAGGTTTAGTGTTAGGGCTTAGATTTAGCGGTTAGTTTAAGGGCACAGGACCTGTTTAATCTATGGTGAGAAGGGTGCAGAATTGGTCCCCTTGACACCACACCATCGTACCTGGGCCTTGGGCCCAGACCTACATGCAGGACTCAGGCGGAGCCTCTTCTCACTCATGGCATGGCTCTATTGTAGGCTTGGTGAACTCTGAAAATGGAGGAAGTGTGAGAATTAGGGTTATGGTTATGGTTAATTGTTTGGGGTTAGGGGTTAGGGTTCGAGTGTGGTTCAGGGGTTAGAAATTAGGAGTTAGTGTTAGTGTTAGGGTTAGGGGTTAGGGGTTAGTGTTGGTTTAGGGGCTAGGGTTAGATTCAGAGTTAGGGTTAGTGTTAGGGTTAGGGTTAGGGATTATGGTTAGGGTTAGGAATTAGGGTTAGGGTTAGGCTTAAGGGATAGGATTAGGGTAAAGGGTTAAGGCTTAGGGTTAGCATTAGGGATTAGGGTTAGGGTTAAGTGTTAGGGTTTTGGTCTGATTTAAGGGTTAGGGTGAGCGTTAACAGTTAGGGTTAAGGTTAATTGTTAGGATTGGGGGTTAGGCTTAAGGATTCGTATTAGGGTTACGGTATAAGGGTTAGACTTAAGTCTTATGGTTAGGAACAGGGCTTTTGGTTAGGGATAAGGGTTAGGAGTTAGGGTTACTTTTAGGCATAGGGTAGGATTAGGGGTGAGGGTTAGGGTTAGGGTTAGTGTTAGGGTTGTTGGTAGTGTTAAGGTTAGGGTTAGCAGTTTAGAATTAGGGTTAGGGATTAGGTTTTATGGTTATGGCTAAGATTTAGGGTTAGAATTATGGGATAGGCGTTGGTCTCAGTGTAAGTGTTATGCATTAACTTTAGGAGATGCGGTTAAAGTTAGGGTTACAGTGTGGTCTACATGATAAGGTGAGCAGTAGGATCAGGGTTAGGTGTTACGTTCAAGGTTAGGGTTATATGTTAGGCGTACTTTTTATGCTTAGGGCACGGGCCCTGTCTGCACTAGGCGGGAGGATTAGGGGTCTAGGATTGTGGCCGAGAACTTTCTCTATCGTACACTGGGTATGGGTCCCTGGGTTTCATGCAGGACACAGTGGCAGAGCCTCTTTTCACGCATGGCATGGGAGGATTGTAGGCTTTCTAAACTCTGAGAAAGCAAGAAGTCTGAGAATTAGATTTAGGGATAGGATTATGGTTAGTGTTAAGGATAAAGTTTAGCATTAGGGTGAGGGCTTAGGGTTAGGGGTTAGAGTTACGGTCAGGGTTAAAGGTTAGTGTTAGGTTTAATGGTTACAGTTAGCTTTAGGGTCAAGTGTTAGGGTTAAGGTTAAGGTTAGGGGTTAGGTTTTGGTACAGGGTAAGGGTTAACTGTTAGGTTTAGGGTTAAAGATTACGATTAGGGTTAGGTTTAAGGGTTAGTGTGAGAGTTAACGGTTAGGGTTAAGGTTAAGTGTTAGGGTTAGTGGTTAAGTTTAGGTTTAAGTGTTCGTGTTAGGTTTAGGGTTAGAGTTAAGTGTTATGGTTAGGGTTTGGGGTTAGGGTTAGGTTTAGAGTTCATCGTTAGGGCTATGTTTAGGCATTAGGGTTATGGGTTAGGATTAGGGTAAGGGTTTAATGTTAGTGTTGGGCGTTAGGGTCAGGGCTTAAGTTTAGGGTTAAGGGTTAGTGTTAGAGTTAGCGTTGGGGCTTAGATTTAGAGGTTATTTTAAGGGCACAGGACCTGTGTAATCTATGGTGAGAAGTGTGCAGAATGGGTCATCGCCACACCACACCATCGTACCCGAGGCCTTGGGCCCAGACCTACATGCAGGTCTCAGGCAGAGCCTCTCCTCACGCATGGCATGGTTTTATTGTAGGCTTGGCTAACTCTGAGAATGGAGGAAGTGTGAGAATTATGGTTATGATTAGGGTTAGGTGTTTGGGGTTAGGGGTTAGTGTTCGCGTGAGGGTTAGGTGTTAGGGATTAGGGGTTAGGGTTAATGTTAGCATTAGGGGTTAACGGTTAGGGTTGGGTTAGGGACTAGGGATAGATTTAGGGTTGGGGTTAGGGTTAGGGTTAGGGTTAGGGGTTAGGGTTAGGGTTAAGAAATAGGATTAGGGTTAAGGGTTAAGGCTTAGGGTTAGCATTAAGGGATAGGGTTAGGGTTAAGGGTTAGGGTTATGGTCCGAGTTAAGGGTTAGGGTGACGGTTAACAGTTAGGGTTAGGGTTATAAGTTAGGGATAGTGTTAGGTTTAAGGTCTAGGGTTAGGGTTAGAGGTAGCTTTACTGCTAAGATTAGGTCTCGGCATTAAGGTAAGGGTTAGTGTTAGGGTTAAGGGTTAGGGTTAGGTTTAATTGTTAGGATTAGGATCAGAATTAAGGGTTAGGCTTAGGGTTAGGGGATAGGGTTAGGGTTTAGGGTAAACTTTTAAGGTTATGTTTAGGGATAAGGTTAGGGTTAGCGTTTAAGGTTAGGGTTAGTATTAGGGTTGTTTGTAGGGTTAAGGTAATGTTTAGTGGTTAGAATTAGGGTTAGGGATTAGGGGTTACTGTTATGGCTAGGAGTTAGGGTTAGAATTAAGTGATAGGGGTTGTTCTTAGCATAAGTGTTATGCATTAATGTTAGGATAAGTGGTTAAAGTTAGGTTTACGGTGAGGTTTATGTGTTAAGGTGAGCAATAGGATCAGGGTTAGAATTATGAGTGAGGGGTAGGGTTTTGCTTAGGGAATGGGCCCTGTCTGCCCTAGGAGTGGGATTGAGGGGGATGCGATTGTCACCAGAAACCCACTCTATCGTATGCAGTGTATGGGCCCATGGGTTTCTTGTAGGACACTCTGGCAGAGCCTGATTTCACGCATGGTAAAGGAGGATTGTAAGCTTTCAAATCTCTAAGAAAGTAAGAAGTCTGAGAATTAGATTTAAGGTTAGGATTATCGTTATGGTTAGGGATGAAGTTTAATCTTAGGGTGAGGGCTTCGGGTAAGGGGATTGGGTTAGTTTTAGGGTTAAAAGTTACTGTTAGGTTTAACAGTTACAGTTAGACTTAGGGTTTAGGTTTAGGGTTAGGGTTAAGCTTAGGGGTTATGGTTTGGTACAGGGTTAGGGTTAAGTGTTAGGGTTAGGGTTAAAGATCATGACAAGGGTTAGAGTTAAGGGTTAGTTTGAGTGTTAACAGTTAGGGTTAAGGATAACTTTTAGGGTTAGGGTTTAGGATTAGTGTTAGGGCTGAGATTTAGCGGTTAGTTTAAGGGCACAGGACCTGTTTAATCTATGGTGAGAGTGGTGCACAGGGTCGCTGCGACACAACACCACCGTACGCTGGGACTTGGGCCAAGACCTACATACAGTACTCAGGTGGAGCCTCTTCTCACGCATGACATGGCTGTATTGTAGGCTTGGTTAACTCTGAGAATGGAAGAAGTGTCAGAAATCGGGTTAGGGCTGGCTGTAGGTGTTTTTAACCCCTAACCCTAACACTAACCCCCTAATCCTAACCCTAACACTAACCCCAAGGTTAAATCTAACCTTAACCCCTACGACAACCCTAACCCTAACCCTAACCCCTCTCACTGTAGAATAAACAGGTCCTGTGCCCTTAAAATAACCACTAAATCTAAGCCTTAATATCAACCCTAACCTCTGACCCTACACCTAAGCCCTGAGCCTAAAGCCCAACACTAACTCTAAACTCTTACCCTAAAGCTAATCCCTAACCCTAATGCTAACCTCTAAACGTAACCCTAACTGTGAACCCTAAACCTAACCCTAACCTCGAGCGCTAACCATAGCACTTAACTCTAACCCTAAACCTAACATGAACCCTTAATCCTAACACTAACCCTAACCCTAACTCTTAACTTTAACCCTGACTGTTAACCCTCACACTAACCTTTAAACCTAACCTTAATCGTAATCTTTAACCCTAAACCTAATATTTAACCCTAATCCTGTACCAAACCCTAAACCCTAACCTTAAACCTAACCATAAACCTTAATCCTGAACCTAACTGTAACGGTTAATACTAAGAGTAACCTGTAACGCTACCCGTAACCCCTAACTCTAAGCCTTCACCCTAACACTAACCTTGATCCTTAACCCGAACCCTAACCCTAACCCTAAATCTAATTCTCAGTCTTCTTGCTTTCTTAGAGTTTAGAAAGCCTACAATCCTCCCATGCCATGCGTGAAAGGAGGCTCTTCCACTGTGTCCTGAATGAACCGCTGGGGCCCATGGCCAGAGTACGATAGAGTGGGTTCCTGGTGACAATCCCAGCCCCCTAACCCCCCCCCCCCGCCTAATGCAGACAAGGCCCGTGCCCTAAGCATAAACTCTACACCTCACCCAAAACTCTAACCCTGAAAATAACATTTAACCCTGATTCTAAACACATGTTGGCGTGGGTGTGGAGAGACAGGAACACTAATACACTGCTGGTGGGACTGCAAACTAGTGCAACCTCTGTGGAAAGCATTATGGAGGTATCTTAAACAGATTCAAGTAGACCTGCCATTTGACCCAGCAATCCCATTACTGGGCATATACCCAAAGGAAAAAAGGTCATTCTGTAACAAAGGCACGTGTACCCAAATGTTTATAGCAGCACAATTCACAATAGCAAAGATGTGGAAACAACCCAAATGCCCATCAATACATGATTGGATTAGTAAACTGTGGTATATGTATACCATGGAATACTACTCAGCTATAAGGAATGATGAAGATACAACATCTCTATGGTTCTCCTGGAGAGAGTTGGAACCCATTATATTAAGTGAAGTATCCCAAGAATGGAAAAACAAGCATCACATGTACTCACCAGAAAATTGGTTTCCTTGATCATCACCTAAATACAAACCTGGGAACAACACCAATTGGACATCAGACTGAGGTGGGGGGTGGGGGAGGGGATGGGGGTATGCCTACACAATGAGTGCATTGCGCACCGTTTGGGGAGTGCTAACACTTGAAGGTGCTGACTCGGGAAAGGGGGGGTGGGGGAAAAAAATATGAAACTATTGTTTTTAACTTGCACTGTTCACTTAATAATTTATCATGAATATTTCCCATATTATTTCATATCATTGTACAAGAAATAATGTATACATTATGAGGACATACTGTATCTAACAAGATATACTGTTAGACTCCTTGATTCTGTAAAAAAAAAAAATAAATAAAAAAAATAAAAAAAAAAAAAAAAAAAAAAAAAAAAAAACCCTGATTCTATTGCTCACCTTAGAATGTAAACCTCACCGTAACCTGAACTTTAACCTCTTATCCTAACGTTAATGCATAACACTTACCCTGAGATTAACCCCTATCCCATAATTCTAACCCTATCTCCTAGTCATAACTGTGACAACTAATCCCTAACCCTAATTCTAAACCACTAACACTAACTGTTACCCTACGTAGTTACTGTTACGGTAACCTACTGTTACCCTAACACTGAACCTAACCCTTACTCCTAACGCCAAAGCTATGGCTAAAAATAATGCTAACCCTTGACCCCTTACCCTAACTCCTAACCCTAATCCTAATCCTAACCACTAACCCAACCTTAGCTCTTAACCCTAACCCTAAACCTTACTCTGACGCCTAGACCTAACCCTGACACTAACCTAACACCTAACCCTAATCATAACCCCTAAAGCTAACCCTAACCCTGAACCCTAAACCTAACCCTAACACTTAATACTAACTATATCCCTAACCCCTAACCCCAACCCTAACCCTAACCGTTAACCCTCACCCTAACCCTTAAACCGGACCCTAACACTAAATCTTAACCCTAAACCTACGCCCAACCCTTAACCATAATCCTATCCCTTAACCCTAAACCTAACCCCTAACCCTAAACCTAACACTAACCCCAATCCTAATTCTAACCATAGCCCTTAATACATCACTACGCCTAACCCCTAACCCTAACCCTAACCCCTAATGCTAACCCTAACACTGAACCCTAAACCTAACCCTATCCCTAACCCTTAAACATAACTCTATCCCTAACCAATAATCCTAAACCTAATCTTTAACCCTCACCCTAGAGCTTAACTCAAACCGTAACCCTAAGCCTAAGCCCCAACCCTAACACTTAACACAAACCCTAAGCCTTAACACTTAACCCCAATCCTATCCTTTAACCCTAACACTAACCCTGATGCCTAATCCTAACCCTAACACTAACCCCAACCATAAATCTAACCCTAGCCCCTAACGCAAAGCTAACCCCTAACCCTAACACTAACCCTAAATCCTAGTACCTAACCACTAAACCTCACTTGAACCCTAACCCCTAACACCAAACCCTTAACCCTAACCATAACCCTATTTCTCACACTACTTCCATTCTCAGAGTTAACCAAGCCTAAAATACAACCATGCAATGCGTGAATAGAGTTTCCGCATGAGTCCTGCAAGTAGGTCTGGGCCAAAGGCCCAGGATCCGATGGTGTGGTGTCGCATGGAAACATTCTGCACCCTTCTCACCATAGATTACACAGGTCCTGTACCCTTAAACTAACCGCCAAATCAAAGCCCAAACACTGACCCTAACCCCTAACCCTAAACCTAAGCCCTGACCCTCATGCCCAACACTAACACTAAACGCTTACCCTAAACCTAACCCCTAAATGTAACCTTAACCATGAACCCTAAACCTAACCCAAACCCCTAACCCTAACCATAACACTTAACTCTAACCCTAAACCTAACATGAACACTTAACCCTAACCCTAACCCATAAACCTAACACTTAACCTTAACCCTAACCGTTAACCCTCACACTAAACCTTAACCCTAACCCTAATCCTAATCTTTAAGCCTAAACCTAGCACTTAACCCTTACCCTGTACCAAAACCTAACCGCTAATCTTAACCCTAAGCTTAAACCTTAAAGCTTAACCCTAAACCTAACTGTAACTGTTAAACCTAACACTAACCTTTAACCCTGACCCTAACCAAAACCCCTAACCCTAAGCCCTCACCATAACAGTAACCTATATTGCTAACCCTAACCCTAATCCTAGCCCTAAATTTAATTCTCAGACTTCTTGCTTTCTCAGAGTTTACAAAGCCTACAATCCTCCCATGTCATGTGTAGAAGGAGGCTCGGCCACTGTGTCCGGCATGAAACCAAGGGGCCCATACCCAGCGTATGATAGAGTGGCTTCCGGCATCTATCCCAGCCGTCTAAGCCCCCTCCTAGAGCAGAGAGGGCTCGTGATATAAGCATAAACACTACCCCTCACCCATAACCCTAACCCTGAACATCACAGCTCACCCTGATACTATTGCTCACCTTAACACATCAACCTCACCATAACTCTAACTTGAACCCGTTATCCTAACGTTAATGCATAAGACTTACCCTAAGAACAACCCCTATCCGTTAATTCTAACCCTAACTCCTAGCCACAATTGTAACACCTAATCCCTAAGGCTAATTCAAAACTGCTAAACATTACCTTATCTCTACAAACTAACCCTAACCCTAACCGCTAACCCTAACCGTACACCTAAAAATAACCGTAACACTTGACACTTAACCCTAACCCTTAACCCTGATCCTAATCCTAACAATTAAACCTAACCCTAACTCTTAAGCCTAACACTAACACGTACCCTAATGCCTAGACCTAACCCTAAGAGTAAACGTAACCCCTAACCCTAACCCTAATCCCTAATGCTAACCCTAACACTGAACCCTAATCCTAAGCCTTAAACCTAACTCTATCCTTAACCCATAACCCTAGCCCTAACCGTTAACCCCACACTAACCCTTAACTCGAACTGTAACCCTAACCCTTAAAACTAAACCTAACACTTAACGCTAACCCTAAGCCTTAACGCTTAACCCTTATCCTATCCCTTAACCCTAACCCCTAATGCTAACCCTAACCCCACTCTAAATCTAACCCTAGCCCCTAACCCAACCCTAACCCCTAAGCCCTAACCCTATCACTAAACCCAACACCTACTCCCTAACCTCTAATCCTCACTCGAAGCTTAAGCCCTAACCCTAAGCCCTCTCCCTGACTAATCTTCATCCCTAATCCTAACCATAATCCTAACCCTAAATCTAATTCTCAGACTTCTTGCTATCTCAGAGTTTTAAAAGCCTACAATTCTCCAAAGCCATGCGTGAAAGCTGGCTCTGCCACAGTGTCCTGAATGAAACCCAGGAGCCCATACTCTGTGTACGATAGAGTGGGTTCCCGGGGACAATCACAGCCCCCTAACTCCCCCTGCTAGTGCTGACAGGGCCCATGCCCTAAGCAAAAACCCTGCACCTCACCCATAACCCTAACCCTGAACATAACACCTAACCCTGATGTTATTGTTCACCTTAACACGTAAACCTCACTGTAACCCTAACTTTAATTCCTATCCTAATGTTATTGCATAACACTTACCCTAAGAACAAACCCTATCCCTTAATTCTAAGCCTAACTCCTAGCATAACCGTAACACCTAATCCCTAACCTTAATTCTAAACTGCTAAACATTACCTTCACCCTACAAACAACCCTAACACTAACCCTAACTCTAACCGCTAACCCTAACCCTAACCATTACCCTGATCATAATCCTAACAATTAAACCTAACCCTAATTCTTAACCCTAACACGAACCATTACCATAATGCCTAGACCTAACCCTAACTGTAACCCTAACCCCTAACCCTAACCCTAACCACTAATGCTAACCCTAACCCCGAACCCTAAACCTAACCCTAACCCTATCCCTTAAACCTATTACTATCCCTAAACCATTACCCTAATTGCAACTGTTAACCCTCACTCTCACCCTTAACTTGGACCAAAACCCTAACCCTTAACCCTAACCTTAACCCTTACTGCTAATCTTAAGCCTTCACCCTTTACCTTAATCCTATCTCGTAAGCCTAACCCTAACGCTGACCCCTAACCCACCTGAACATTAACCCTAAACCTAAATCTAACGCTAGCCCCTTACAAAAACCTAACACCTAACCCCTGACACACTAATCCTAACTTCTAATTCCTAACCACTAAACTTCACTCAAACCCAAACCTCTAACCCCAAACACATAACCCTAACCATAACCCTAATTCTCACACTTCCTTCGTTCTCAGAGTTGATCAAGCCTACAATAGAGCCATGCCACGAGTGAGAAGAGGCTCTGCCTGAGTCCTGCATGTAGGTCTGGGACCAAGGCCCAGGTACGATGGTGTGGTGTTGAGGCGACCCAGTCTGCACCCTTCCCACCATAGATTAAACAGAGCATGTGCCCTTAAACTAACCACTAAATCTAAGCCCTAACACTAAACCTAAATCCTAACCCTAAACCTCGGCCCTTATCCTAATGCCCAACAGTAACACTAAACACTCACCCTAAACTTAACCCGTAACCCGAACCCCTAAATGTAACCCTAACCATGAACCCTAAACCTAACCCTAACCTCTAGCCATAACCATAACACTTAACTCTAAACCTAAACGTTACACGAAGCCTTATTCCTAACCCTAAGCCCAACCCTAACACTTAATCTTGACCCTTACCATTAACCCTCACACTAACCCTTAACCCTAACCCTAATCCTAATCTTTAACCATAAAGCTAACACTGAAGCCTAACCCTGTGCCAAACGATAAAACCAAACCTTAACCCTAACCCTGAAACTTAACCGTAAACGTAACTGTAACTGTTAAAAATAACACGAACCTTTAACCCTAACCCCTAACCCTAAGAGCCCACCCTAACACTAATCTTCCTCGCTAAACATTACCATAATCCTACCCCTAAATCTAATTCTCAGACTTCTTGCTATCTCAGAGTTTAGAAAACCTACAATCTTCCCATGACATGAGTAAAAGGGGGCTCTGCCACTGTGTCCTGCATGAAACCCAGGAGCCCATACCCAGCGTATGATACAGTGCGTTCCCGGGCACAATCCCATCCCCCTAACCCCCGCCCCCCGCCCAGTGTAGACAGGGCCCGTACGCTAAGTATAAACACTACCCCTAACAGATAACCCTCACCCTGAATATAACACCTGACCCTGATCCTATTGCTCACCTTAAAACATAAACCTCCCCGTAACCCTAACTTATCCCCTTATCTTAACGTTAATGTATAACACCCTGAGAAGAGGCCCCATCCCATAATTCTAATCCTAATCCCCAGCCATAACCATAACACCTCATCCCTAATTCTAAAATGCCAACCCTACCTTCACCCTACCAACAACCCTAACCCTAACCCTAATCTCTAACCCTAAGCCCTCACCCTATCACTAATCTTCATCACTAAACCATACCATAATCCTAACCCTAAATCTAATTCTCAGACTTCTTGCTTTCTCAGAGTTTTGAAAGCCTACAATCCTACTAAGCCATGCATGAAAGCCCGCTCTGCCACAGTGTCCTGCATGAAACCCAGAGGCCCATACACAGCTTACGATAGAGTGGGTTCCCAGCGACCACAACAGACCCCTAACTTCGATTCCTAGGGCATACAGGGCCCGTGCCCTAAGCATAAACACTACCCCTCACCCATAACCCTAACCCAGAACATAACACCTAACCCTGATCCTACTGCTCACTTTAACACGTAAACCTCACCATAACCCTAAGTTTAACCCCATATCGTAACGTTAATGCATGACACCCTGAGAACAAGCCCTATACTGTAATGCTAACCCTAACTCATAGCCATAACCATAACACCTAATCTCTAATTCTGAAACGCCAACCCTAACCTTAACCCTACCAACAACACTAACACTAACCCTAACCCCTTACGCTAACCCTACGCCTAAAAATAACCCTAACCGTTGATCCTTAGTCATAACCCCTAACCTTAACGCTAACCCTTAACCCTAATCCCAATCCTAACAATTAAACATAACCCTAACTCTTAACCCTAACTCTAACCTTTACCTTAATGCCTAGAGTTCTAACCCCAACACTGACCTACAGTTAGAAGTAACACAAACACCTAATGATAACCTTAAACCTGAACAATAAACATAATCCTTAACCCTAACCCCCTAACGGTTAACCCTCACCCTAACCCTTAACCCTGACCCTAACCCTAAACCTGAACCCTAACCCTGAACCCTAACCCTTAGCCTAACCCGTAACCCTAACCCTAGCCATTAACCCTAACCGCTAACCATAACACTAACCCCAACCCTAAACCTAACCCTGGCCCCCTAACCCAGAATTAACACCGAACCCGTAACACTAACTCTACCCCTAACCACTAGCACCTAACCCTGACTCGAAACCTAACCCCTAACTCGAAACCCCTAACCCCAAACCTAACCCTAACTCTCACACTACTTCCATTCCCAGAGTGAAGCAAGCCTACAATACAGACATGCCATGTGTGAGATGAGGCTCCACCTGAGTTCTGCATGTAAGTTTTGTCCCAAGTCCCAGGGAATGATGTTGTGCTTTCATGGTGACTCTGACCGCACCCCTCTCACCTTAGATTAACCAAGTCCTGTGCCCTTAAACTGACCTCTAAATCTGAGCTCTACCACGAACCCTAACGACTGACCCTGAACCTAAGCCCCGAGCCTAAAGCCCAACACTAACACTAAACCCTTACCCTAAACCTAATCCCTAACCCTAATGCTAACCCCTAAACGTAACCCTAACCGTGAACAGTAAACCTAACCCTAACCTCTAACACAAACCCTAACACATAACTCTAACCCTAAAACTTACCCTAACCCTTAACCCTAAACCTAAACCCTACCGTAACTCTTAACCTTAACCCCAACCGTTAACTCTCACGCTAACCTTTAATCCTAACCCTAATCCTAATCTTCAACCCTAAACCTAACACTTAACCCTAACCCTGTACCAAACACTAACCCCTCATCTTACCCCTAACCGTAAACCTCAACCATAAACCGAACTGTAACCGTTAAACCTAAGAATAACCTTTAATCCTAACCCTAATCCCTAACCCTAAGCCCTCACACTAACACTAAACTTCATCCTTAACCCTAACCATAATCCTAACCCTAAATCTAATTCTCAGACTTCTTGCTTTCTTAGAGTTTAGAAAGCCTGCAATCCTCCCATGCCATGCGTTAAAGGAGGCTCTACCACTGTGTCCTGTATGAAACCCACGGGCCCATACCCAGAATACGATACAGTGGGTTCCTGGTGACAATCCCAGTCCCTAACCTCCCCCACCGCGTAATGCAGACAGGGCCCGTGCGCTAAGCATAAACAATACCTTTAACAGGTAACCCTAACCCTGAACATAACACCTAACCCTGTTCCTATTTCTCCCCTTAACACGTAAACCTCACTGTGAGCCTAACTGTAACCTCTTATCGTAACGTTCATGCATAACCCATTTCCTGAGAACAACCCCTATCCCATAATTCTAACCCTATCTCCTGGTCATAACTGTAAGACCTGATCCCTAACCCTAATTCTAATCTGCTAACCCTAACCGTAACCCTACCTACAACCATAACACTGACAGTAACCCTTACTTCTAACCCCAACGCTATGCCTAACAAAAGCCCTAACACTTCACCCTTCACCCTAACCCATAAGCCTTACCCTAACCCTTAACCCTAATGCTAATCCTAACCATTAAACCTAACCCTAGCTCTTAAAGCTAACCCTAAACCTTACCCTCAAGACTAGACCTAACCCTGACACTAACCTAACATCTAACCCTAACCATAACCCCTAAAGCTAACCCTAACCCTGAATCCTAAACCTAACCCTAACACTGAACCCTCACTATATCCCCAAACTCTAAGCCTAATCCTAAACGTTAACCCTCACCCTAACACTTAAACTGGACCATAACACTAAACATTAACCCTAACACTAAACTTTAACCCTAAACCTAAGCCCAACCCTTAACCCTATTCCTATCCTTTTACCCTAAAACTAACCCCTAAACCTAACCCTAACACTAACCCCAAACCTAACTCTAACCATACCTCTTCATAAAACACTAACTCCTAACCCCTAACCCTAACACTAACCATAAACCCTAATCGCTAACCCTTAACCCTAAGGCTTAAGCTTTACCCTAACTGTTAGCCCTCACCCTAACCCTTAACACTGACCCTAACATTAACCTTTAACTCTAAGCCTAACCCTTATCCCTAACAGTAAGGGAAACCCTTAACGCTAACATTATCCCTTAACCCTAAGCCTAACACTACGGCTAAAAATAACCCTAACCTTTGATCCTTAAACCTAACCCCTAACACTTACTTTAACGCCAAACCCTAACCCTAATCCTAAGCATTAAACCTAACCCTATCTCTTAATCCTAACCCTAGCCCTTACCCTAACGCCTATATCTAACCCTAAATCTAACCTACAACCTAATCCTAACCTTAAGCCATAATGCTAACTCTAATCCTGAACCCTAAACCTACCCGTAACCCTTAACACTAACCCTATCCGTAACCCTTAACCCTGACCCTAACCATTACCCGCACCCAAACATTTAACCCTGACCCTAACCCTAATCTTTAACGATAACCCTAACACTAAACCCTAACCCTAAGCCCAACACTTAACCCGAATCCTATCCCTTAACCCTAAGCCTAACCCTAACCCCTAACCCTAAACCTAACACTAAACCCAACCCTAAACCTAACCCTAGCTCCTATCCCAACCCTAAGACCTAACCTTTAATGCTAACAGTAACCCTAACTACTAATCCCTCACCCCTAACCCTCCCTCTAACCCTAAACCCCTAACCCCAAACCCCTAACCCTAAACTTAACCCTAATTCTCACACCTCTTCCATTCTCAGCCTTAAGCAAACCTACAATACAGCCATGCCATTCCTGAGATGAGGCTCTGCCTGTGTCCCACATGTAGGTCTGGGCCAAATACAAAGGGTACGATGGTGTGGTGTCACAGCGACCTGTCCACACCCTTCTCACCATAGATTAAACAAGTCCTGTGCCCTTATACTAACAGATAAATCTCAGCCCTAACACTAATACTAACCCCTAACCGTAAACATAAGCTCGGACTGTAACGCCGAACACTAACTCTAAAACCTTACCTTAAACCTGACCACTAACCCTAACACTAACTGCTAAACATAACCTTAACCATGAATCCTAAACCTAACCCTAACTTCTACCCGTAACGACAACACTTAACTCTAACCCTAAAGGTTACATGAAGCCTTATTCCTAACCCTAACCCCACCCTAACCCATAATATTGACCCTTACCATTAACCCTCACACTAACCCTTAACCGTGACTCTAATCCTAATCTTTAACCATAAAGCTAACACTGAAGCCTAACCCTGTGCCAAACGCTAGACCCAAACATAAACCCTAACCCTCAAACTGAACCGTAAACCTAACTGTAACTGTTAAACCTAACACTAACATTTAACCCTAACCCCTAACCCTAAGACGCCACCCTAACACGAATCTTGATCCCTAAACATTACCATAATCCTACCCCTAAATCTAACTCTCAGAGTTCTTGTTTTCTCACAGTTAAGAAAGCCTACAATCCTCCCATGCCATGAGTAAAAGGGGGCTCTGCCACTGTGTCCTGCATGAAACCCAGGAGCCCATACCCAGCGTATGATAGAGTGGATTCCCGGGGACAATCCCATCGCTATAATCCCCGCCCGCCGCCAAGTACATACAGGGCCCGTGCCCTAAGTATAATCAATACCCCTAACAGATTACCCTCACCCTGAACATAACACCTAACCCTGATCCTATTGCTCACCTTAAAACATAAACCTCCCCGTAACCCTAACTTATCCCCTTATCTTAACGTTAATGCATAACACACTGAGAAGAAGCCCTATCCCATAATTCTAATCCTATCACCTGGTCATAACCGTAACACCTCATCCCTATTTCTAAAATGCCAACCCTAGCTTTCACCCTACCAAAAACCCTAACCCTAACCCAAAACCCTAACCCTAAGACCTCACCCTATCACTAATCTTGATCCCTAAACCGTACCGTAATCCTAACCCGAAATCTAATTCTCAGACTTCTTGCTTTCTCAGAGTTTTGAAAGCCTACAATCCTATTAAGCCATGCATGAAAGCCGGCTCTTCCACAGTGTCCTGCATGAAACCCAGAGGCCCATACACTGCGTATGATAGAGTGGGTTCCCAGCGACCATCACAGACCCCTAATTTCGCCTTCTAGTGCATACAGGGCCTGTGACCTAAGCATAAACCCTACCCTCACCCATAACCCTAACCCAGAACATAGCACCTAACCCTGATCCTACTGCTCACTTTAAAACGTAAACCTCACTGTAACCCTAACTTTAACCCCTTATCTTAACGATAATGCATGACACCCTGAGAACAAGCCCTATACCGTAATTCTAACCCTAACTCCTAGCCGTAACCATAACACCTAATCCCTAATTCTGAAACGCCAACCCTAACCTTAACCCTACCAACAACACTAACACTAACCCTAAACCCTTACCCTAATCCTACGCCTAAAAATAACCCTAAGCACTGATCCTTAGTCATAACCCCTAAACCTTAACCCTAACCCTTAACGCTAATCCCAATCCTAACCATTAAACGTAACCCTAACTCTTAACGCTAACCGTAACCTTTACCCTAATGCCTAGAGATCTAACCCCAACACTGACCTACAGTTAACACTAACCCTAACAACTAATGCTAATTTTAAACCTGAACCATAAACCTAACCCTTAACCCTAACCCTATCCCTAACCCCCTAACCCTAACCCTAACTGTTAAGCCTCACCCTAACCCTTAACCTTGACTCTAACCCTAAACCTTAACCCTAACCCTGAACCCAAACCCTAAGCCTAACCCTTAACCCTAACCCTATCCCTTAACCCTGACACCGAAAGCTAACACTAACCCCAACCCTAAACCTAACCCTGGCCCCCAAACCCAGACTTAACACCTAACACCTAACACTGACTCTAACCCTAACCACTAATCCCTAGCACCTGACCCTGACTCGAAACCTAACCCTTAACTAGAAACCCCTAACCCCAACCCTAACCATAATTCTCACACTACTTCCATTCCCGAGTGAAGCAAGCCTACAATACAGCCATGCCATGTGTGAGATGAGGCTCCGCCTGAGTCCTGCATGTAGGTTTTGTCCCAAGGCCTAGGGAATGATGTTGTGCTTTCGTGGTGACTCCAACCGCACCCTCTCACCATAGATTAACCAGGACCTGTGTCCTTAAACTGACCGCTAAATCTAAGCCCTGCCACCAACCCTAAACCTTTACCCTGAACCTAAGCCCCGAGCCTAAAGCCCAACACTAACTCTAAACACTTACCCTTAACCTAATCCCTAACCCTAATGCTAACCCCTAAACGTAACCCTAACCGTGAACAGTAAACCTAACCCTAACCTCTAACACAAACCCTAACACATAACTCTAACCCTAAAACTAAGCCTAACCCTTAACCCTAAACATAAACCCTAACCCTAACCCTTAACCTTAACCGTTAACTCTGATGCTAACCTTTAATCCTAACCCTAATCCTAATCTTCAACCCTAAACCTAACACTTAACCCTAACCCTGTACCTAACCCTAACCCTATACCAAACCCTAACCCCTCATCTTAACCGTAACCGTAAACCTCAACCCTAAACCGAACTGTAACCATTAAACCTAACAGTAACCTTAAACCGTAACCCTAATCTGTAACCCTATCCCCTAACCATAACACTACACTTCATCCTGAACCATAACCATAATCCTAACCCTAAATCTAATTCTCAGACTTCTTGCTTTCTTAGAGTTTAGAAAGCCTGCAATCCTCCCAGGCCATGCGTGAAAGGAGGCTCTACCACTGTGTCCTGCATGAAACCCACGGGCCCATACCCAGACTATGATAAAGTGGGTTCCCGGGTACAATCCCAGCCCCCTAAACTCCCCCCGCCCACCTAATGCAGACAGGGCCCGTGCGCTAAGCATAAACAATACCTTTAACAGATAACCCTAACCCTGAACATAACTCCCAACCCTGTTCCTATTTCTCCCCTTAACACGTAAACCTCACCGTGAGCCTAACTTTAACCTCTTATCCTAACGTTAATGCATAACCCATTTCCTGAGAACAACCCCTATCCCATCTTTCTAACCCTATCTCCTAGTCATCACTGTAACCCCTAATCCCTAACCCTAATTCTAAACCGCTAACCCTAACCGTAACCCTACCTACAACCCTAACACTGACAGTAACCCTTACTTCTAAGCCCAACGCTATGCCTAACAAAAACCCTAACCCTTCACCCTAACCCCTAAGCCTTACCCTAACCCTTAACCCTAATGCTAATCCTAACCATTAAACCTAACCCTAGCTCTTAAAGCTAACCCTAAACCTTACCCTCACGACTAGACCTAACCCTGACACTAACCTAACACCTAACCCTAACCAGAACCCCTAAAGCTAACCCGGAACCCTATCCCTAACCCTAGCAGTAAACTTTAACCCTAAACCTAAGCCCAACCCGTAACCCTAATCCTATCCTTTTACCCTAAAACTAACCCCTAAACCTAACCCCTATACCTCACCCTAACTCTAACCCCAATCCTAATTCTAACCATACCCCTTCATAAAACACTAACTCCTAACCGCTAACCCTAACACTAACCAAAAACCCTAATCACTAATCCCTAACCCTAATGCTTAACGTTTACCCTAACCGTTAACCCTCACCCTAAATCTTAACACTGACCCTAACCTTAACCTTTAACTCTAAGCCTAACCCTTAACCCTACAGTAAGGAAGACCCTTAATGCTAATGGGATCCCTTATCCCTAACCCTAACACTACAGCTAAAAATAACCCTAACCTTTCATCCTTAAACCTAACCCCTAACACTTACTTTAACCCCAAACCCTAACCCTAATCCTAAGCATTAAACCTAAACCTATCTCTTAACCCTAACGCTAGCCCTTACCCTAACGCCTAGATCTAACCCTAAATCTAACCTACCGCCTAATCCTAACCTTAAGCCCTAATGCTAACTCTAACCCTGAACTCTAAACCTACCCGTAACCCTTAACACTAACCCTATCCGTGAACCTTAATCCTGACCCTAACCATTACCCGCACCCAAGCATTTAACCGTGACCCTAACCCTAATCCTTAATGATAACCCTAACACTAAACCCTAACCCTAAGCCGAACACTTAACCCTAATCCTATCCCTTAACCCTAACCCTGACACTAACCCTAATGCTAACCCCTAAACGTAACCCTAACCGTGAGCAGTAAACCTAACGCTAACCTCTAACACAAACCATAGCACATAACTCTAACCCTAAAACTAACCCTAACCCTAATCCTAACCCTGAACCCTAACCCTTAACCTTAACCCTAAGTGTTAACTCTCACGCTAACCTTTAATCCTAACCCTAATCCTAATCTTCAACCCTAAACCTAACACTTAACCCTAACCCTGTACCAAACCCTAACCCCTCATCTTAACCCTAACCATAAACCTCAACCCTAAACCAAAGTGTAACTGTTAAATCTAAAAGTAACCTTTAACCCTAACCCTAATCCCTAACCCTAAGCCCTCACCCTAACACTAAACTTCATCCTTAACCCTAACCATAATCCTAACCCTAAATCTAATTCTCAGACTTCTTGCTTTCTTAGAGTTTAGAAAGCCTGCAATCCTCCCATACCATGCGTGAAAGGAGGCTCTGCCACAGTGTCCTGCATGAAACCCAGAGGCCCATACACTGCGTGCGATAGAGTGGGTTCCCAGCGACCATCACAGACACCTAACTTTGCCTCCTAGGGCATACAGGGCCCGTGCCCTAAGCATAAAGCCTACCCCTCACCCATAAGCCTAACCCAGAACATAACACCTAACCCTGATCCTACTGCTCACCTTAACAGATAAACCTCACCGTAACCCTAACTTTAACCCCATATCTTAACGTTAATGCATGACACCCCGAAAACAAGCCCTATACCGTAATTCTAACCCTAACTCCTAGCCATAACCGTAACACCTAATCCCTAATTCTGAAACGCCAACCCTAACCTTAACCCGACCAACAACACTAACACTAACCCTAACCCCTTACCCTAACCCTACGCCTAAAAGTAACCCTAACCGTTGATCCTTAGTCATAACCCCTAACCTTAACCCTAACCCTTAACCCTATTCCCAATCCTAACCATTAAACATAACCCTAACTCTTAACCCTAACCCTAACCTTTACCCTAATGCCTAGAGATCTAACCCCAACACTGACCTACAGTTAACACTAACCCCAACCCCTAATGCTAACCTTAAACCTGAACCATACTCCTAACCCTTAACCCTAACACTATCCCTAACCCCTAAGCCTAACCCCAACTGTTAACCCTCTAAACCACACCCTGAAACCTAACCCTATCCCTTAACCCTAACCCCTAACCCTAACGCTAACTCCAACCCTAAACCTTAACCTGGCCCCCTAACCCAGAATTAACACCAAACCCGTAACACTAACTCTAACCCTAACCACTATTCCCTAGCACTTAACCCTGACTCGAAACCTAACCCCTAGCTAGAAACCCCTAACCTCAACCCCAACTCCAACCTTAATTCTCACACTACTTCCATTCCGAGAGTGAAGCAAGCCTACAATACAGCCATGCCATGTGTGAGATAAGGCTCTGCCTGAGTCCTGCATGTAGGTCCTCTCCCAAGGCCCAGGGAATGATGTTGTGCTTTCGTGGTGACTCCAACCACACCACTGTCACCGTAGATTAACCAGGTCCTGTGCCCTTAAACTGACCGCTAAAGCTAAGCCCTACCACCAACCCTCACCCCTGATCCATAACCTAGGCCCCGAGCCTAAAGCCCAACACTAACTCTAAAACCTTACCCTAAAATTAATCCCTAACCCTAATGCTAACCCCTAAACGTAACCCTAACCGTGAACAGTAAACCTAACCCTAACCTCTATCACAAACCATAGCACATAACTCTAAACCTAAAACTAACCCTAACCCTACCCGTAAACCCTAACTCTTAACCTTAACTCTAAGCACTAACTCTCACGCTAACCTTTAATCCTAACCCTAATCCTAATCTTCAACCCTAAACCTAACACTTACCCCCAAACGTGTACCAAACCCTAACCCCTCAACTTAACCCTAACCGTAAACCTCAACCCTATACCGAACTGTAACCGTTAAACCTAAGAGTAACCTTTAACCCTAACCCTAACCCTAACCCTAACACTAAACTTCATCCTTAACCCTAACCATAATCCTAACCCTAAATCTAATTCTCAGACTTCTTGCTTTCTTAGAGTTTAGAAAGCCTGCAATCCTCCCATGCCATGCGTGAAAGGAGGCTCTACCACTGTGTCCTGCATGAAACCCACGGGCCCATACCCAGAGTATGATAGAGTGGGTTCCCGGGTACAATCCCAGCCCCCTAAACTCCCCCCGCCCGCCTAATGCAGACAGGGCCCGTGCGCTAAGCATAAACAATACCTTTAACAGATAACCCTAACCCTGAACATAAAACCCAACCCTGTTCCTATTTCTCCCCTTAAGACGTACCTCACCGTGAGCCTAACTTTAACCTCTTATCCTAACGTTAATGCATAACCCATTTCCTGAGAACCACCACTATCCCATAAATCTAACCCTATCTCCTAGTCATCCCTGTAACACCTAATCCCTAACCCTAATTCTAAACCGCTAACCCTAACCGTAACCCTACCTACAACCCTAACACTGACAGTAACCCTTACTTCTAACCCCAACGCTATGCCTAACAAAAACCCTAACCCTTCACCCTAACCCCTAAGCCTTACCCTAACCCTTAACCCTAATCCTAATCCTAACCATTAAACCTAACCCTAGCTCTTAAAGCTAACCCTAAACCTTACCTTCACGACTAGACCTAACCCTGACACTAACCTAACACCTAACCCTAACCAGAACCCCTAAAGCTAACCTTGAACCCTATCCCTAACCCTACCAGTAAACTTTAACCCTAAACCTAAGCCCAACCCGTAACCCTAATCCTATCCTTTTACCCTAAAACTAACCCCTAAACCTAACCCCTATACCTCACCCTAACTCTAACCCCAATCCTAATTCTAACCATACCCCTTTATAAAACACTAACTCCTAACCTCTAACCCTAACACTAACCAAAAGCACTAATCACTAATCCCTAACCCTAACGCTTAACCTTTACCCTAACCGTTAACCCTCACCCTAAATCTTTTTTTTTTTTTTATTTCATCTTGTTATGGGGGATACAGAATTTCTGGTTACATACGTTGCTCTTGTTCCGCCCTTCCCCCCCAAGCCAGAGCTCCAGACGTGTCTGTTCCCCAGGTCTTGCGCATTGTACCCATCATGTAGGTATATATCCCTCCCTTCCCCACTCTCCCTTCTCGAGTCAGCACCTTCAAGTGTTATCACTCCCCAAACGGTGCACAATGCACTCATTGTGTAGGCATACCCCCATCCCCTCCCCCACCCCCGACCTCAGTCTCACATCCAATTGGTGTTGGTCCCAGATGTGTATTTAGGTGATGATCAGGGGAACCATTTTTCTGGTGAGTACATGTGATGCTTGTTTTTCCAATCTTGGGATACTTCACTTAATATAATGGGTTCCAATTCTCTCCAGGAGAACCATAGAGATGTCGTATCTTCATCATTCCTTATAGCTGAGTAATATTCCATGGTATACATATACCACAGATTACTAATCCAATCATGTATTGATGGGCATTAGGGTTGCTTCCACATCTTTGCTATTGTGAATTGTGCTGCTATAAACATTCGGGTACATGTGTCTTTGTTAAAGAATGACCCTAACCTTAACCTTTAACTCTAAGCCTAACCCTTAACCCTACAGTAAGGAAGACCCTTAATGCTAATGGGATCCCTTATCCCTAACCCTAACACTACAGCTAAAAGTAACCCTAACCTTTGATCCTTAAACCTAACCCCTAACACTTACTTTAACCCCAAACCCTAATCCTAATCCTAAGCATTAAACCTAACCCTATCTCTTAACCCTAACGCTAGCCCTTAACCTAACGCCTAAATCTAACCCTAAATCTAACCTACCGCCTAATCCTAACCTTAAACCCTAATGCTAACTCTAACCCTGAACCCTAAACCTACCCGTAACCCTTAACACTAACCCTATCCGTGAACCTTAACCGTGACCCTAACCATTACCCGCACCCAAGCATTTAACCCTGGTCCTAACTCTAAATGATAACCCTAACACTAAACTCTAACCCTAAGCCCAACACTTAACCCTAATCCTATCCCTTAACCCTAACCCTAACCCTAACCCTAATGCTAACCCCTAAACGTAACCCTAACCGTGACCAGTAAACCTAACCCTAACCTCTAACACAAACCATAGCACATAACTCTAACCCTAAAACTAACCCTAACCCTAACCCTAACCCTAAACCCTAACTCTTAACCTTAAACCTAAGTGTTAACTCTCACGCTAACCTTTAATCCTAACCCTAATCCTAATCTTCAACCCTAAACCTAACACTTAACCCTAACCCTGTACCAAACCCTAACCCCTCATCTTAACCCTAACCATAAACCTCAACCCTAAACCAAAGTGTAACCATTAAATCTAAGAGTAAACTTTAACCCTAACCTTATCCCTAACCCTAAGCCCTCACCCTAACACTAAACTTCATCCTTAACCCTAACCATAATCCTAACCCTAAATCTAATTCTCAGACTTCTTGCTTTCTTAGAGTTTAGAAAGCCTGCAATCCTCCCATGCCATGCGTGAAAGGAGGCTCTGCCACAGTGTCCTGCATGAAACCCAGAGGCCCATACACTGCGTGCGATAGAGTGGGTTCCCAGCGACCATCACAGACACCTAACTTTGCCTCCTATACAGGGCCCGTGCCCTAAGCATAAACCCTACCCCTCACCCATAAGCCTAACCCAGAACATAACACCTAACCCTGATCCTACTGCTCACCTTAACGGGTAAACCTCACCGTAACCCTAACTTTAACCCCATATCTTAACGTTAATGCATGACACCCTGACAACAAGCCCTATACCGTAATTCTAACCCTAACTCCTAGCCATAACCGTAACACCTAATCCCTAATTCTGAAACGCCAACCCTAACCTTAACCCGACCAACAACACTAACACTAACCCTAACCCCTTACCCTAACCCTACGCCTAAAGTAACCCTAACCGTTGATCCTTAGTCATAACCCCTAACCTTAACCCTAACCCTTAACGCTATTCCCAATCCTAACCATCAAACATAACTCTAACTCTTAACCCTAACCCTAACCTTTACCCTAATGCCTGGAGATCTAACCCCAACACTGACCTACAGTTAACACTAACCCCAACCCCTAATGCTAACCTTAAACCTG
The DNA here is from genome assembly GCF_041146395.1 of Eulemur rufifrons. NCBI lineage: Eukaryota > Metazoa > Chordata > Mammalia > Primates > Lemuridae > Eulemur > Eulemur rufifrons. The sequence continues at coordinate 63,649 of NC_090986.1, forward strand.
AACCATACTCCTAACCCTTAACCCTAACACTATCCCTAACCCCTAAGCCTAACCCCAACTGTTAACCCTCTAAACCTCACCCTGAAACCTAACCCTATGCCTTAACCCTAACTCCTAACCCTAACGCTAACTCCAACCCTAAACCTTACCCTGGCCCCCTAACCCAGACTTAACACCTAACCCGTAACACTAACTCTAACCCTAACCACTAATCCCTAGCACTTAACCCTGACTCGAAACCTAACCCCTAACTCGAAACCCCTAACCCCAACCCCAACCCTAATTCTCACACTACTTCCATTCTCAGAGTGAAGCAAGCCTACAATACAGCCATGCCATGTGTGAGATGAGGCTCCGCCTGAGTCCTGCATGTAGGTCCTCTCCCAAGGCCCAGGGAATGATGTTGTGCTTTCGTGGTGAATCCGACCGCACCCCTAACACCGTAGATTAACCAGGTCCTGTGCCCTTAAACTGACCGCTAAAGCTAAGCCCTACCACCAAACCTAACCCCAACTCCTGACCCTGAACCTAAGCCCCGAGCCTAAAGCCCAACTCTAACTCTAAACCCTTACCCTAAACCTAATCCCTAACCCTAATGCTAACCCCTAAACCCAACCCTAACCGTGAACAGTAAACCTAACCCTAACCTCTAACACAAAGCATAGCACATATATCTAACCCTAAAACGAACCCTAACCCTAACCCTAAACCATAACACTTAACCTTAACCCTAAGCGTTAACTCTCACGCTAACCTTTAATCCTAACCCTAATCTTAATCTTCAACCCTAAACCTAACACTTAACCCTAACCCTGTACCAAACCCTAACCCCTCATCTTAACCCTAACCGTAAACCTCAACCCTAAACCAAAGTGTAACCGTTAACTCTAAGAGTAACCTTTAACCCTAACCCTAATCCTTAACCCTAAGCCCTCACCCTAACACTAAACTTCATCCTTAACCCTAACCGTAATCCTAACCCTAAATCTAATTCTCAGACTTCTTGCTTTCTTAGAGCTTAGAAAGCCTGCAATCCTCCCATGCCATGCGTCAAAGGAGGCTCTGCCTCAGTGTCCTGCAAGAAACCCAGAGGCCCATACACTGCGTGCGACAGAGTGGGTTCCCAGCGACCATCACAGACACCTAACTTTGCCTCCTAGGGCATACAGGGCCCGTACCCTAAGCATAAACCCTACCCCTCACCCATAAGCCTAACCCAGAACATAACACCTAACCCTGATCCTACTGCTCACCTTAACAGGTAAGCCTCACCGTAACCCTAACTTTAACCCCATATCTTAACGTTAATGCATGACACCCTGACAACAAGCCCTATACCGTAATTCTAACCCTAACTCCTAGCCATAACCGTAACACGTAATCCCTAATTCTGAAACGCCAACCCTAACCTTAACCCGACCAACAACACTAACACTAACCCTAACCCCTTACCCTAACCCTACGCCTAAAAGTAACCCTGACTGTTGATCCTTAATCATAACCTCTAACCTTAACCCTAACCCTTAACTCTGTTCCCAATCCTAACCATTAAACATAACCATAACTCTTAACCCTAACCCTAAACTTTACCCTAATGCCTAGAGATCTAACCCCAACACTGACCTACTGTTAACACTAACCCCAACACCTAATGCTAACCTTAAACCTGAACCATACTCCTAACCCTTAACCCTAACACTATCCCTAACCCCTAAGCCTACCCCAACTGTTAACCCTCTAACACTTACCCTGAAACCTAACCCTAACCCTAACCCCTACCCCAACCCCAACCCTAACCCTAACCCGAAACCTACCCGTAACCCTTAACACTAACCCTATCCGTGAACCTTAACCCTGACCCTAACCATTACCCGCACCCAAGCATTTAACCCTGACCCTAACCCTAATCCTTAATGCTAACCCTAACACTACACCATAACCCGAAGCCCAACACTTAACCATAATCATATATCTTAACCCTAACCCTAACCCTAATGCTAACCCCTAAACGTAAACCTAACCGTGACCAGTAAACCTAACCCTAACCTCTAACACAAACCATAGCACATAACACTAACCCTAAAACTAACCCTAAACCTAACCCTAAACCCTAACTCTTAACCTTAATCCTAAGCGTTAACTCCCACGCTAACCTTTAATCCTAATCCTAATCCTAATCTTGAACCATAAACCTAACACTTAACCCTAACCCTGTACCAAACCCTAACCCCTCATCTTAACCCTAACCGTAAACCTCAACCCTAAACCAAAGTGTAACCGTTAAACCTAAGAGTAACATTTAACACTAACCCTAACTTTAACCCTAACCCCTAACCCTAACCCTGACCCTGACCCTCACCCTGACCCTAACCCTAGCCCTAACCCTAGGCCTAACCCTGACCCTGACCCTAACCCCTAACCCTGACCCTGACCCTACCCCTACCCCTACCCCTAACCCTAACCCCTAACCCTAACCATACCCCTACCCCTACCCCTAACCCTAACCCTAACCCCTAACCCTAACCCTAACCCCCTAACCCTAACCCTACCCTAACCCTAACCCTACCCTAACCCTACCCTAACCCTAACCCTAACCCTAACCCCAACCCCTAACCCTAACCCTAACCCCTAACCCCACCCTAACCCTAACCCTAACCCTACCCCTAACCCTACCGCTAACCCCTAACCCTAACCCTAACCCCTAACCCTAACCCTAACCCCAACCCTAACCCCTACCCTAACCCTAACCCTAACCCCAACCCCAACCCTAACCCCTAACCCGAACCCCAACCCCAACCCTAAGCCTAACCCCAACCCCAACCCCAACCCCTAACCCTAACCCCTAATCCTTAACCCTAACCCTAACCCAAACACTAACACTAACACGAACCCGAACCCTAACCCCTAACCCTAACCCTAACCCTACCCTAACCCTACCCTAACCCTAACCCTAACCCCTAACCCTAACCCCTAACCCTAACCCCGACCCCGACCCCGACCCAGACCCTGACCCTAACCCCTAACCCCTAACCCTAACCCCTAACCCCAACCCAAACCCCAACCCCTAACCCTAACCCTAACCCCTAACTTTAACCCCAACCCCAACCCCAACCCTAACCCCTAACCCTAACACTAACCCCTAACCCTAACCCTAACCCTAAACCCTAACACTAACCCTAACCCCTAACACCAACCCCAACCACTATCCCTAACGCTACCCCTAACCCTAACCCTAACCCCAACCCCTACCCCTACCCCTAACCCCTACCCCTACCCCTACGCCTACCCCAACCCTAACCCTAACCCCAACCCCTAACTCTAACCCCTAACCCTAACCCTAACCCCTAACCCTAACCCTAACCCCTAGCCCTAACCCTAACCACTAACCCTATCCCTAACCCCAACCCCAACCCCTAACCCTAGCCCTAACCCTAGCCCTAGCCCTAGCCCTAACCCTAACCCTAACCCCAACCCCAACCCCAACCCCTATCCCTAACCCTACCCCTAACGCTAACCCAAACGCCAACCCCTACCCCTACCCCTAAACCCTACCCCTACCACTACCCCTACCCCAACCCTAAACCTAACCCTAACCCCAACCCCTAACACTAACCCCTAACCTACCCCAACCCTAACCCTAAGCTAACCCTTAACCCTAACCCCTAACCCCTACCCTACCCCTAACCCTAAACCCTAACCCTAACCCTACCCTAACCCTAACCTACCCTAACCCTAACCCTAACCCTGACCCCAACCCTGACCCTAACCCCTAACCCTTAACCCTAAACCCTATCCCTAACCCTAACCCTAACCCAAACCCTAACCCTAAACCCTAACCCTAAACACTAACCCTAACCCTAAACCCTAACCCTAACCCTACCCTAACCCTAACCTACCCTAACCCTAACCCTAACCGTGACCCCAACCCTGACCCTAACCCCTAACCCTTACCCTAACCCTGACCCCGACCCTGACCCTAACGACTAACCCTTACCCTGACCCTGACCCTGACCCTAACCCTAACACCTAACCCTAACCCTAACCCCAACCCTAACCCTAAACCTAACCCCTAACCATAACCCTAACCCCTATCCCTAACCCTAACCCTAACCCAAACCCTAACCCTACCCTACCCTAACCCTAACACCTACCCCTAACCCTACCCCTACCCCTACCCCTAACCCTACTCCTACCCCTACACCTAACCCTAACCCTACCCCTACCCCTAACCCCTAACCCTAACCCCTAACCCTAACCCTAACCCAATCCCCTAACCCCAACCCCAACCCCAACCCCCAACCCCAACCCCAACCCCTAACCCTAACCCTAACCCCTAACCATAACCCCTAAACCTAACCCTAACCCTACACCTACCCATAGCCGCTAACCCTAACCCCTAACCCTAACCCCAACCCCAACCCCAACCCTAACCCTAACCCCAACCCCAAACCCAAACCCTAGTCCTACCCCTACCCCTACCCCAACCCCAACCCCAACCCTAACCCTAACCCCTAACCCTAAACCCTAACCCTAACCCTAACCTAACCCTAACCCTAACCCCTAACCCCAACCCCAACCCCAACCCCTAACCCTAACCCTAACCCTAGTCCTTAATGATAACCCTAACACTAAACCCTAACCCTAAACCCAACACTTAACCCTAATCCTATCCCTTAACCCTAACCCTAACCCTAATGCTAACCCCTAAATGTAATCCTAACCGTCACCAGTTAACCTAACCCTAACCTCTAACACAAACCAAAGCACATAACTCTAACCCTAAAACTAACCCTAACCCTAAACCTAACCCTAAACCCTAACACTTAACCTTAACCCTAAGCGTTAACTCTCACGCTAACCTTTAATCCTAACCCTAATCCTAATCTTCAGCCCTAAACCTAACACTTAACCCTAACCATACCCCTACCCCTACCCCTACCCCTAACCCTAACCCCTAACCCTAACCCTAACCCCCTAACCCTAACCCTACACTAACCCTAACCCTACCCTAACCCTAACCTAACCCTAACCCTAACCCCAACCCCAACCCCTAACCCTAACCCTAACCCCTAACCCCAACCCTAAACCTAACCCTAACCCTACCCCTAACCCTACCGCTAACCCCTAACCCTAACCCTAACCCTAACCCTACAGTAAGGAAGACCCTTAATGCTAATGGGATCCCTTATCCCTAACTCTAACACTACAGCTAAAAATATCCCTAACCTTTGATCCTTAAACCTAACCCCTAACACTTACTTTAACCCCAAACCCTAACCCTAATCCTAAGCATTAAACCTAACCCTATCTCTTAACCCTAACGCTAGCCCTTACCCTAACGCCTAGATCTAACCCTAAATCTAACCTACCGCCTAATCCTAACGTTAAGCCCTAATGCTAACTCTAACCCTGAACCCTAATCCTACCCGTAACCCTTAACACGAACCCTATCCGTGAAGCTTAACCCTGACCCTAACCATTACCCGCACCCAAGCATTTAACCCTGACCCTACCCCTAATTCTTAATGATAACCCTAACACTAAACCCTAACCCTAAGCCCAACATTTAACCCTAATCCTAGCCCTTAACCCTAACCCTAAAACTAAAACTAATGCTAACCCCTAAACATAACCCTAACCGCCACCAGTAAACCTAACCCTAGCCTCTAACAAAAACCATAGCACATAACTCTAACCATAAAACTACCCTAACACTAACCCTAACCCTAAACCCTAACTCTTAACCTTAACCCTAAGCGTTAACTCTCACGCTAACCTTTAATCCTAACCCTAATCCTAATCTTCAACCCTAAACCTAACACTTAACCCTAAAACTGTACCTAACCCTAACCCCTCATCTTAACCCTAACCGTAAACCTCAACCCTAAACCAAAGTGTAACCGTTGAACCTAAGAGTAACCTTTTACCCTAACCCTAATCCCTAACCCTAAGCCCTCACCCTAACACTAAACTTCATCCTTAACCCTAACCATAATCCTAACCCTAAATCTAATTCTCAGACTTCTTGCTTTCTTAGAGTTTAGAAAGCCTGCAATCCTCCCATGTCATGCGTGAAAGGAGGCTCTACCACTGTGTCCTGCATGAAACCCACGGGACCATACCCAGAGTATGATAGAGTGGGTTCCCGGGTACAATCCCAGCCCCCTAAACTCCCACCGCCCGCCTAATGCAGACAGGGCTCGTGCGCTAAGCATAAACAATACCTTTAACAGATAACCCTAACCCTGAACCTAACACCCAACCCTGTTCCTATTTCTCGCCTTAACACGTAAACCTCACCGTGCGCCTAACTTTAACCTCTTATCCTAACGTTAATGCATAACTCATTTCC